>NC_138775.1:215487713-215667713 GCF_965119305.1 Pelophylax lessonae | reverse complement strand
GACGTCTTCAGCGATAATGCCGGCCTCTGGTCTCTGCAGCTTATTATATAGCCATTAGGGGCGTGGTCGCCAGATGACGTCATCGGGAGACCACGCCCCCTTGTGTCACAGATGACGTCATCTGTGACACAAGGGGGCGTGGTCTCCCGATGACGTCATCTGGCAACCACGCCCCTAATGGCTATATAATAAGCTGCAGAGACCAGAGGCCGGCATTATCGCTGAAGACGTCGGAGGAGGAGGACCGGAGGAAGAAGGACAACCGACAGCCGACAGCAAAAGAGCAGAAGACCGGAGAGGAGAAGACAAGAAGATTGGACAGCAGAAGGGCGGACAGCAGAAGACCCCCGGAGAGGAGAAGACAGCAGAAGACCCCCGGAGAGGAGAAGACAAGAAGGGCGGACAGCAAAAGAGCAGAAGACAGCAGAAGACCCCGGAGAGGAGAAGACAAGAAGGGTGGACAGCAAAAGAGCAGAAGACCCTCGGTGAGGAGAAGACCCCCGGAGAGGACAAGAGCCGGATGAAGATTTTTAATAAATTTTCCAAAACGTCTCCTGTCGTTATTTCCATACACTGCATTTTATGGGGTGAATGAGTAGGGGTACAGTGTACCCCATACCCATTCACATAGGGAGGGGGTCCGGGATCGGGGGCCCCCTTGTTAAAGGGGGCTTCCAGATTCCGATGAGCCCCCTGCCCGCAGACCCCCACAACCACCGGCCAGGGTTGTGGGGATGAGGCCCTTGTCCTCATCAACATGGGGGCAAGGTGCTTTGAGGTGCGGGGTGCAGAGCCCCCCCTGCCCCAAAGCACCCACACCCCCCCATGTTGAGGGCGTGTGGCCTGGTATGATCCAGGGGGGGTGGGGCCGCTCGCTCGTCCCCTCCCCTTTCCTGGCATGCCGGACTGCATGCTCGGATAAGGGTCTGGTATGGATTTTGGGGGGGACCCCACGCCGTTTTTTCGGCGCGGGGCTACCCTCAAATTCCATGCCAGATCCGAAGGGCCTGGTTTGGAACCTGGGGGGGAACCCCACGCCGTTTTTTTCCCCATTTTGGCGTGGAGTTCCCCCTCAAGATTCTCACAGTGCAGGTCGCACCGCAAGTCGGATCACCCTGATCCGACCTGCGGTGTGACTTCCATTCAAATCAATAGGCTCCCATAGGGAACCATTGATTTTGAATGGAGGCAGAAAAAAACGCTGCTAACAGCTACTGTGGCCAAACGTGCAATAACGCTAGTAGAAAAAGCTACTGAAAGCACGTTTTTACAGCTGCTGTTTCCCGGCGTTATGTAAACAGCTTTGGAGCACGTTTTTATGACGCCCTGTGTGCATGGAGCCTAAGCCTTTTAGTATTTGTTTGTTTTGCAAAAAATAAAAACCCAGTGGTGATTAAATACCACTGTAAGAAAGCTCTATTTGTGTGAAAAATTATAAAAATTTCATATGGGTACTGTGTTGTATGACGGCACAATTGTCATTCAAAGTGTAACATCGCTGAAGGCTGAAAATTAGCCTGGGCAGAAAGGGAGAAAAAGTGTCTGGTATTTAAGTGGTTAAAGTACACCTGTCACAAGAGAAATTTGTGGTCTGTCATTGCTGACCTCTTTTTGAAAATGTTTATTGCTTGGCTGATAAGCCGGTCCCTTGGCTTCATTATCCAGCTAGAGCAAGTATGCAGATTAGGGAAGCTGGAGTAGGAAATCCTTCCATAAATGCTTGTTAAAAGTCAACTGACACAAAGCATTGAAAGTCAGCATGATAGCCAGAAAAATAACAGTTTCAGAAAAAGCAGTTATTAATTCAGGACCTGGGTCAGTGAAATGTCCATCCCAAGCAGAATTTAAACAAAATAAGGGCAAATGAACACAAGTAGTAGTAAAATAGGTTTATTCATTAAAAAGTCAAACACACTGCTTCAGGGCTAAAAATCTAGTGTGCAAGAGGTTTAGGCAGGTGTGAAGAAATACTGTAAAGTAAGAATGATCTCAAAAATATTTATTATAATTGTTTATTTTCATCAATTTACAAAATGCAAAGTGAGCGAACAGAAGAAAAATCTAAATCAAATAATATTTGGTGGGATTACCCTTTGGCTTGAAAACAGCATAAATTCTTCTAGGTACACACCGCGCATGCACACAATGTTTTTAAAGAAACTCGGCAGGTAGGTTTTTTTTAACAACCACAGATCTTCTGTGGATGTAGGCTGCCTCAAATCCTTCTGTCTCTTCATGTAACCCCAGACAGACTCGATGTTGATCCCCTTTATGCTGAAGATAGTTCTTAATGACATTGGCTGTATGTTTAGGGTCATTGTCCTGCTACAAAATAAGTTTGGGGTCAATCACACACCTCCCTGATGGTATAGCATGACGAATAAGTATCTGCCTGTATTTCTCAGCATTAAAGGACACCATTGATTAGGCAACGTCGAGGACCACAGATGCAGTGGTCAGCAAAGCAAACAATGCAGCAGATGAAAGACACATCATGCTTACCTTCAACATCAGCACAGAACTGGTGGAAACCAGTGGGACCAGGTATACCCGTCTATTGTCCGTCCATAAGTGGTCTTCATGGAAGAATTGTGGCCAAAAAGCCATACTTTTGACATGGAAACAAGGCTAAACTACAGATGATTCCTGCTTATAAACAGAGGGAGACAACAGGAGGTGAGGAGAAATCTACCCCTAGGAAGGGAAATTCACTCCTGTAGGAGTTATCATGGGAAAAAGGTGTCTCCACTGAATCTTTATCACTAATCCTTGTTTCCACATCAACCCAAAATTTTCAAAATACAGTTGTTATAGGGACAGAAAGTGAGGAGAAATCTTCTGAACAGGGGTACAGACAGCAAAACAAATGGTACAGGGGTGTTACCCTTCCCTATGCTATCCAAAAAAAACTTAAAAATTATTATTTTGGCTGGAGCTAAACTTAAAAAATTGACCTGTTCCGACTTACAAACCAATTCGACTTAAGAACAAACCTACAGTCCCTTATCTTGTTTGTAACCCGGGGACCGCCTGTATGCACAAAAATACAGGAACTGGGGTGCAGAAAAATGGCAGCAGGTGTTTTGGACTGAGGAGCCTAATTTGAAATATCTGGCTGTAGCAGGAGGCAGTTTGTTCACTAAAGGGCCAGAGAGTGGTACAATGAGTGTTAGCAGGCAACAGTCAAGCATGGTGAAGGTTCTTTACAAGTTTGGGGCTGTATTTGTGCAAATTGAGTGAGATTTGGTCAGGATCAATGGTGTCCTCAAAGCTGAGAAATACAGGCACATACTGCTCCATCATGCCATACCATTGGGGGGGGGGGGGGGGGTGATTGGCCCAAAAATGTATTCTGCAGCAGGACAACGACCCCAAAAGATTAAGAACTATCTTCAGCGTAAAGAAGAACAAGGAGTCCTGAAAGTGATGGTTTGGCCCCCACAGAGCCCTGATCTCAACATCGAGTCTGTCTGGGATTACATGAAGATAAATATTTGGGCAGCCTACATCCACAGAAGATCTGTGTATAGTTCTCCAAGATGTTTGGAACAACCTACCAGCTGAGTTCCTTCAAAAACTGTGCGCATACAGAAGAATTGATGCTGGTTTGAAGCCTAAAAAGGTAGGTTACACCTAATATTGATTTGATTGGGATTTCTTTTCTGTTTATTTACTTTCCAGTTTGTGAATTGTTAAAAGTAGGCCATTAATACCTCGATTTCTAAAAGCATTCTTAAATTTACAGTGCTTTTTCCACACCTGGCTAAAACTTTTGCACAAACGCGTATAATTTGTTCACACACACACACACACACACACACACACACACACACACACACACAGTCAAGCAATAAAGTACTACACCCCATCAAAATTGTTGACTTTTTCAACTTATGTGAACAGACAACAACGTAAACCATGTCTTCAATCAAACAGTGTATATAGATAAAGGTGATATACTTAAACATATGACACATACAGCTGTCGGAGTATTTATTCTCAAAATCTAGATTAACAAAAATGCAGATTTGTCATGTGGAAAGAAGTATACTCCTTCATTTACCAACATTCAAATACATTAAATGACAATCAGGAAGTCCAGATTAGGTGTGTAAATTAGAACCTGCTTAGGAGATATACAGCTGAAGCCGGTCTTCATTTAAACCTCTGATATATAGGATTTGTTATCCTCTAACGGTTTATATATGGTTGTGCCATCATGCCAAGATCAAAGGGAGCTTCCGATAGCCCACGGGAAGTAGATTGTGAATGCCTAGGATCTGGCAAGAAATTTAAAAAGACTGGGAAATTATTTGAAATGATAATTCACTATAAGGAAAATAATCTACAAGTGGTGTAGATTACAAACATCTGCTAATTTGTCAAGGACTGGCAGGCCCAGAAAATTCAGCCCAAACGCTGATAACTTCCTTCTATAATGAGCCTCCAAGAACCCCAAAATGAAAGTCCATCTTCCCGATACAGGTAACCCTTCCCTCCCTCAACTGTTCACTGGATGTACACAAAAAAAAAAGACCTAAAGCACTTGTCACACAACATATATGCAAAAGACCAGGTTTTTTTAAACAATGCACTCTAGGCTGATCAAAGAGTTGATCAGCTACAGTGACAGTGGACATGTTTGGCGCAAACTGGAGACAGCATTTCAGGAGAAGCACCTCATATCAACTGTGAAGTATGGTGGTGAAAATGTTATAGTTTAGGGTTGCTTTAAGGCCTAGGCAGCTTGCTGTTTAGGATTAAAACTATGAATTCATCATATCAAAGTGTGGTTGTCGAGAATGCAAGGCCATCTGTTCAAAAGATAAAGTTGAACCAGTAATGGATTTTTCAACACGATAATGATCGAAAGCATACTGGCAAATCCACCAAAAATGTCTCAAAAAGAAGAAATAGAGTGTTTTTAACCGGCCTACTCAAAGCCCTGATTTGGATACTGAAGTATTGTTTGTTTGTTTTCTGACTGTCATATTTGCCCCCCCCCCCACAATGCAAAAATAGGAATCTTAGATGGAAGAGTGATCAAAAAGCTTGGAGACATGGCTGGATGGGTGAGTTTGCTTTAAATTATAAAAATTAAATAATGATTTTGGTTTGTGGTGCTCAGGTACAGTTTAGTTCTGCTTTAAGCTTTAATAAAAACACTTTGGTGATGTCAGACCTGTGTTTTTATTAAAGCTTAAAGCAGAACTAAACTGTATCTGAGCACCACAAACCAAAAATGTTATTTAATTCATTTTTATAATTTAAAGCAAACTCATCCATCCATCCATGTCTCCAAGCTTTATTCTGTTGAGAAATCACTTTGAAAAATGCCTCCTTAGAATTTCTGGCTGCGGCCATCTTTAGTAAGGGCAGATGATTCATGTACCATTTACTTCCTGGAATCGACCTACCCTTAGTTCAGACATGCAGGTAGGAGGGTGTGCTTAGCTGAGAAAGACCCTCCTCTAGATGAAAATAAATATTGTCCATGAGGACTCATTGGATGTATGACATCATTTTGGCCTAGGTCAAAAACCAGGAAGCAACTGAAACAAAATGTATACAAAAATAAAGTGTAAAACACATAAACATAATATACTTTTCTATCTATTTGCTAAGGTTAGCAGCATGAGGATTAAAAATAGTTACTGCTGATTGGAAAAGTTTAGTTCTGCTTTAAAAGGGATTGTAAAGGCAGAAGGTTTTTTTATCTTCATGCATTCTATGCATGAAGATAAAAAAAAAACGCCTGGGTGCAGCAGCCCCCCTCATACTTACCTGAGCCCATCTCTATCCAGTGATGTTGCAGGAGTGTCTCAACTGCCCTGGACTCCCCTCATTGGCTGAGACAGCAGCACGCCGCAGTTGGCTCCCACTGCTGTCAAAGTCAGTCAGCCAATCCGGAGAGAGAAAGTTGACAGGGCTGGGTCACGACTCCGCGTCTGAATGGGCACACAGAGGTGTGACTCGGCTCGGGTGTCCCCACAGAAACCTGCTTGCTGTAGGAGGAAAACAGAAGGAAGGGGCCAGGATTACAGAAGAGGGACCCAAGAAGAGGAGGATCCAGGCAACTGTGCAAAACCAACTGCACAGAGGAGGTAAGTATAACATGTTTGTTATTTAAAAAAAAAAAAAAAAAAAAGGAGACTTTACAATCACTTTTATTTATTTATTTATTTTTTGTTAAATCAGCACCAGGGATGGTACTGACTTTAAATAAAAAGTGTCCCTTGTGCTTGGAGCGGTTATGTCTGATGAAGCCTTGATTCCTTTGCTTCCCCTCCCCTAGATCACAGCTATGGGGGCCAATACAAGCCACTGGACCGGTCACTGACAGTTGTCAAGGGGCCTACTATGTTCATCTTCCCCTCCACTGCTACTTTTATAAAAGCTGTATGCTCTCTTCCCACAATTGGGCCTTTAATCCACCCATCTGTCCTCCATTCACAGTGTTTTTCATTGCAAGAAGTGGTAGTACAGCAGGGGGGTAGTATGGCGTAGGGGGCAGAAAGGGTGGGCATAGTCAGCACTTTTGATACGTGCCTGTGACAGGTCCAAATGCTCTTATTACTTTCCCTGCACCACAAGATCACAGCTAGCTGCAGGTGTATCTGGAACAGTAAGGCCCCTTTCACACTTGCCGCTCCGTCAGGGGTCTCGGTTTTTCTTAGCGGGGGATCGATCCGCCGAACCCCCGCTGAGCAGGCAGATGGCAGCACTTTCTCCATGCTGTGTGCGGAGACAGAGCTGTCAGGTCCCCGCTCTTCTCTATGGGGGAATTGGATGAGACCGGACCGCCTGTCGGTTCTCATCCGATCGCATCCGATCCGCCAGAAGGATGGAAATTAGGGTTTTCATCAGTCAGGATTTCACGGACAGGATCGGATCGGATGTCAGTAGGCCAGGTCTCCGCTGACATCCGGTGCCCCATATAGATGCATGGGGCATCCGTTCAGATCCGCCTGAAAAACTGACAGGCGGATCTGAATGGTCCGCATGTGTGAAAGGGGCCTAAAAGAACTAAAAGAATAACATTTCAATGACATAGCAACCGCCAACACAAGGGACAATTTTAATTCAGTGTAAGTACTGTCCCTGGTGCTGATTTTAAAATAAAAGTCGTTTATTTATCCTAAACACCAAAGTATATCACCATTATCTTTAGACCTTGTTTAAATGACTAAGGTTTGCCTGCTCAAACATGTTGAAAACCATTTCTATGGAGTATACTTACTGTTTCACATGACTGTATGTACATACACACTGTACAGTGACGCTACCTGATAAGTTGCTGCATCAAGATTTGACAGTGCAACATACAGAAGGTTATTTTGCAGAGTGTAGATCCCAGAAGGTATGGCAAGCTTTAGCGTTTCCATGGGTTTATTGATTATTTCATCATGAATGATTCGGTTCAAGGCTCTCAAACTACAACCTATAAAACAAAACCACAACAAATGATACAAGCAACTCAGAAAGGTTTCCACATCCTGTTCTTATACAATCTTTCAGTCCGGTTTGTTGCCATTTGTTACAACATTTTATGCATCTTCACCTCTCTATATTCTACCATACAAAACAAACCTGACAAATGGCGTCCTTATAAGGCCTCATGCACACTGGACATCATCAAAACGTCAGTAGAAAGCCGTAGCTGTAGAAGGAGTTTTTCAGCTTTTTTGCAGTAACGCTTTCCAGTGTTTTTTTTATCAAAACTATACTCCCACAAAAGCTTATGGCTCAACATTTTCCAGTGTTTTTTAATCAAAACTATACTCCCACAAAAGCTTATGGCTCAAAAACTTTGATAAACGCCGAATAGCCAAGTTTTTCGGCGTTTTTAAGCTTTTATCAGAGTTAGAGCGTTTTTACAGCTGAAAAACTCCTCTTAAAACCAACTAGTTTTGGCTGGAAAAAAAAAAACCAGAAAACACGCCCCTGCCAAAAACTGCTAATAGCCTACGTGCGCCTGGACACAGAGGTTAACATGCTGGAGAGTTTACTGGCTGCAGAAAAAAAACCTGACGCCAAAAACAGCAGCTGTAAAAAACGTCCAGTGTGCATAAGGCCTAAAAGGATATTAAAGCCAAAAAAAAAAATTTACAGTGGAATGAAAGGCTGGTTTAAATACAAATCGCTGGCAGGTAGCCTTTAAAATTGCAGAAGAGACTACCCCTGGAATTTATAAAGACTGGTGTAGATAGATTTTGCAAAAGTGTCACACCAAATTTGTGTACCGGTCTAGAACTTGTACTCGTTTGTGATGCCAGCTGCGCCACTTTTGGAATGCACGCAATATACTTTTGCAAAATCTGTCAGCCAGAGTCTCTATGTACACACTTTCGTAATATCCAAACTGTCAGTAATTTATTTTGAATTGGGAGCAGGCATTGTGCAACAATATAAAAGCGGAGCATTTTAGATCTACCTGAATTTTGTATACAAGTAGCTGTTAGAAACAAAGTTGTCACAGACTCTTCACTAATGGAGTAACACATTAACAAGACAGATTAACGAGGTAAATGCGGTGCAGCAGCTTTATTAAATTTGCTCTATTTTTACCGGTCCAGCAACTGTCCGTTCCCCACTGTGATAAGGGGCTGTGTGGTATGCGATTCAGCACATCACATGGCTCCTTTTTATTTTTTTGTACAAACGTTATTTCAAGTGTACAAAAGGTATGCTTTATTCATGCCAATATACAGCAGCGTGATGTGCCAGGCTGCTGTACACTGCCATGTGAATCACCATGATGCACTGTGAGAAAATGCAGCATGTCTGCATTTTAGTGCAGCCTTAGGCTGCATTGCAGTGTGAATAGGACACATAGGAAACAATTGTTTTCTGTGTGTCCTTGCGGTAACAGACATTTTACAATGCAGTAAAACACCTCTCACCATACACTGAGAATTACATACTTGGCAGGCTGTAAGAATCGCTGTTCTTAGTATTGCACATGCACAGCTCAGTGTACAATCTCGGCCTGACTTGAGTTAAATTGAAAATTGTAGAACATCTCTAAAATAAATTTACAGGTATTTTCTCTTAATTTTTTTTTTTGTCAATTTTTTATTGGGTTTTCAAACATTACAAAAATTGGTACACATCATGCAGATAATGCAGATAGTATACATTAGTAGTGTATAAACAGACAGTTAAATCTGTACAAAATAGAGAATTCTGCAATTCTGAGGAGGTGTGTAATAACACCGATGTGTTATTTTTAACATAATTTCTCAGTGGTTCATACAATGGGAGAATCTTTGTATCTCCTTAAAGGCAATTTGCCACTACTTTGGGGAATATGATTTGTTGTGCTCCGTTTCCAATTTTTGTATGGAGTGGGATTGGAGGAATGCGGTTTTGTCTTGTATAGGTTATAAAACAGAGATTACTTTGTTCCTTTGTTTCTTAATGCCTGCAATTCCAGGCATTAAGGGGGGGATTTGTAAATTGGGTAAGGGGTATTTAGACATAAATGTAGGATGCGGAGGCATGTGTAGTGTGAGCTAGTGGGAAGAAAGTACTTTGTCTGCAAGTTCTCCCATGATTTACATTTGAAGCCATTATAAAATTCCTGCACTCTGCTCAAACCGCTCAACCACACAGTGTTGGTTTTTAAAAAAGGGATCATAGCTTCTAATGTTTGAGTTTTAAGGTTAGGTAATGCCACTCTTGTGGAGGGATTAGCTTGGTTAGGTAAAACTCTTCACGCATGCAATGTAGACGATATTGTGTGTGTGTGTGGGGGGGGGGGGGGGGGGGGAAGTGGACGTGTCCCATGGTTTCCATATGTCGCATAGTAGTAGTAGTAGTAGTAGTAAAGTGAGGTCCTGCGTAGGCGATAGAGTCGTTTTGATATTTATCCACAATGGGGCTTCCTATTTTGTGAACCAGTGTTTGAGTTTGCCTAGTAGCATAGATGAAAAGGTATTTAAGAGCCACAAGAGGTTTTTTATATGGGGTGTCGGTATGGTAATGGGAAGCACTCTGAAGATGTACAATATCTGGGTAAGGATCATCAATTTAAAAGCGGAGAGTCTGCCCAGCCAACAAAAGTTGCATTGTGCCATATGCTGGAGTTGGCTTTCAATTTTGGTGATGAGGGGTAAAATATTTGCCTGCGCTAGAGATGATGCTGAGGATGGGAGGTTAATTCCTAGATAGGGAATACATTGTGAGTTCCATGCAAAAGGGCAAGTGATCTTGCAGGTGTTTGACTTGAAGAGAGACTCCTAAAGCCAATATTAAAGATTTAGAGAAGTTGACCTTATAGTATGATATAGAGGTGAATTGTGTGAGGATCCAGTGTGCCTGTGGTAGTGATGATATTGGGTTGGTTAGGAGAAGAATTACGTCATCAGCAAAAAGATATACAACATGCTGTTTATGGTTGAAGTGGAATCCTGTAATGTAGGAATTTGTGCCGATAGATTCTGCTAGTGGTTCTATTATGAGATTAAAGATGGTGGGTGATAGAGGGCATCCCTGGCAGGTTCTGTTAGAAATAAGGAATGTTTTGGATAGGAGGCCAGAGGTATATACCTGAGCTGAAGGGTGTGAATATAGGGCTAGGAGTGCCGTCATTCTGGAGCCTTGGAAGCCAAACTTGGTTAATACACTTGACATATATTGCCAATGAACTTTATCGAACGCCTTCCCTTTGTCTTTAAACAGAAGAGAAGGCATTCGAGTAGAGCACTCAAAATGCATCACATTCAAAATTCTCCCGGTCACGTCAAGAGGATTGTCTCCCTCTCACTAATCCCATTTGGTCGCATTGTATTAGGGAAGGTATGATGTTGGCAAGGCGATGCACTAATAATTTGGCGTATATTTTTATATTTGTGTTCAGGAGGCATATGGGCCTGAAGTTGGCTGGTGTAAACGATCTTTCCCGAGTTTGGGCAGTGTCATTACCTAGGTATTCAACATCTCCTGGAGGAGGTTTGAGCTGCAGTGGAGAACATTTGTTAGGGGAGGGGTTAGTTCTGTGCTAAAAAAATTTAAAATACTAGTTTGGCAGGCCGTCCGGTCCCAAATATTTGCCATTAGGTAGAGATGCGACAACCTTACCCATTTCATTAGCAGCAAATTGGGAATTTAAATGCAAGAGCTAAGACCGATACTTTCTCCAGGAATGTATTAATATCCTCCACTGAAGGTGCCCCGTAATAATCAGCAAATTGGTCTGTCATTTCCTGAGGATTAGTCACCTTACGCTGATGGGTGGGATGGATTAGGTGCAAGATCCTTAATTTGGATTGTGCAGTTTTAACCCCGTGGGCCAGGAATTTGCTTGCTCGGATGGCATTAGCATACAAGTTTAATTGTATGTGTCTTAGGTGTTTGTCATATTGCTGTGTTAACAGATTTCTTAGTTCTGCTCTGAGGATGTGCAGGGAATCGGATAGCTTCTGTGAAGGCTTTAACCTGTTACTGGTTTACAATTTATGGATTTCAGCGGTGAGTTTAGTGAGGTGTAGGTTGTAGCATCTCTTGGCTCTAGCTCCCTGTTGAATTAGTATGCCCCTTATGAACGCTTTATGTGCGGGTAAATAGGTCATCAACTGACCCAAAGTTAGATGTAAAGAATTCTGATATGTTGGGCAATGAATTTCACACCCTCAGGCTCTTGAATAAGTCTGGAATTGCAGCGCCAATGAGGGGCTGAGGAGAGGACACCCTGTTCAACAACAACAGATATAGCAGCATGGTCTGACCATGTATTATCATGAATTTGAGATGCAAGTATTTTCTGCAACAGCCACTTTTTAACAAGACATATCAATAGGAGAGTATGTGTGATGTCTGGAGGAGAAATGGGTATAATCCCTTTTTCATTAGCGTGTTGGCACCTCCAGACATTATACAGTTCTTCAGAATGAAGTAAATTATTCAGTGCAGGTTTACGGTTAGATCTGCAGGAGGAATTTCAAACTGGGGTCAGCAGTGATATTGAAGTCTCCACAAAGTAGCAGATGACCATATTTTACGGAGGTCGCACGTTTGAGTAGCTTGCGGAGGAACCTCTAGAGTGCCTAGACGAGCGTTAATGTCACAAGTAATGATGATGTAGTGTCCATCATCCATAATTGAGTCTCTAAGCCAAAAGGCTAGAGTGTCTCGTGTGGCTAGGAGTACTCACTGTTTTCTCTCTTAAAAAACCCTGTGTGCACAGAAAAATATGCGTTGGTCTTAACTCGGCTCCTAGGGCTGGGTCCACAGCAGGGGGTCCAGTGCGTCCCTGTTCACCGATTCAGATGCAAATCAGGTAGGAATTTATGCCTACATTTGCACCTGATTCGGAACCAAAGACGCACAGGACCCTTTCCAAATGTGGATCGCAGCCACCCCGGAGCTGTGTGAACAGGCTCCATTGAGAGCCGGTCACACTCTGCTGTCATGCGAGTTGGATGCAGGGAAACCCGCATCCAATTCACATAGTGTGAACCCGGCCTAATACCCATTGCGAGCTGACAAGCACATTTCTGCTTCAAATTTACCCTAATATTTGCTATGGACTTTTGATTCCTATGAATTTTGTTAAGCATCAGCACTTTTGTATCACTGGGAAAGGTTATACTCATATGATTTTGCACAATTTTTTTTTAATGGCCACTGAATTAATTTCAAGTTTTAATCACTTTTATACATATTATTTTATTGGTTTGATATGCATTTTAATGTACATGCAGTGAGGGGCTATGCATTATTTGAATCTTGCTTTGGAGTGTGTTTTCAGAATACATCTTAAGGAAACACTTGTGTGGTTGGTTGCAGGTATCGCACATGTTTTCTGCACCCACAACCACACGCAAGGCATTTGTGGGTGCAGGAAATCACATGGTACAAAAGTGCCTTGTGATTTGCCTGCCGCTGCAATTTAAAAAAAAAATAACAATAAAAAGGTGCAGGGGCTGTTTTCCGCAATTTCCACAGGTACTAAATCCCTTGTGAAAATTCAAGTGAAAGAGCCACTGTTCCTGTGTAAATGCAGGCCGCACCAAACACATAGGAGTAAACCAAGCCAAATAGTGGAACAATTTCCCCAGCATAGGCGTGCGCACAGGGTGTGCCGGGTGTGCCTGGGCACACCCTAATCACCTAGGGCACATTAGCATTATCGCTCTGTTTGCCAGTGAGGAGATGGGAAAGATCTCCCTCGGACCTGCTCTGCCATAAGAAAAGTGCCACACACTTCTATTTCACTTTGCCAGCAGGGAGAGTAATGTATCGGGGGCCATGTACATGTAGGCAAACACATGCATGTGTATTTAAACTTTGGGGTGCACACCCTAATGCAATAGGCTGCGCACACCTATGTTCCCCAGCTTTCCATAAGCTGGTTGTAGGTCAACTCCTGCTTATAGGTGCTCTAAGAATGGTTTAATATAGCAATATCAGACATTCATTTGAGCAAATCTGTCTGCTCGTGTCATTATCGCTAGTCAACACATACAATTTTTTATCTTCACATAGGTGATTTTCTTTTGAAATACATGCAAGTTAAAGGCATACTATATAGGACGATAGACTTGAAGAGCAATTCCTTTTCCTTTGGGGTTACAAACAGAAGGGACTATCACAGTCATGAACTGTAAGGGTGCCTTTACACAGGCATAGTGGTCATAGTACTTCATATCCATGGTAAGCCACCCTTCCAGTAAACATCTGCTTACTTTATAGCTATCAGAGGATGTCCGCAAACCTTTATTCATCTCTATGATAAATGAAGGGTTCCAGTTTGATACATGTTACGGCAGCCACGCAGTCAGGGAATCTATGTAATAATTTGCAAGCCTTCACTGATTAGATGTTGACATTGTTGTGCTAATGGTTTGTTTAAGACTATGCTCATTTGTTTACTTTATAGGTGTTTGCATTAGGAAAACATATGAAGTTTACATCTCATCATGTATTCAAAGATCTACAGTCTTACGTGGCAAATTCTTTGTATATATTTGTTTAACAAATTGGATCTAGGCCTTGAGAGTAACAGAGAATAAATGTCTGCATAGGAAACAGGGGAACTGACACGGAACGGTCATGAAGCAAAAACGCTTTTTTAAACTTTCAGACCCATTTACACTGCCAGGTGCCCATTATGCTCTGTACAAACCACTGATGTGCGCTGTGAGGAGGTGATGCAATTTACTGTTACAAAACATTTCACGGTTTACATCTTTCTTTTTTTTTTTTTTTTAGGTGTTATTGAAATGTCACAAAATGTAATTTCATGCAACTTTACGCACCGCAGAGCGCTGCAGTACGATGCAGCGTGTAGAGATGCGTTGCACTGCGTAAAAACACATCCTGTCTTTTTTTAGTGCACAGCAACGCAGTGCATTGGCATGAACTGAAACAATAAGACATACTGCAAATCTCCTTGTCTATATATATATATATATATATATATATATATATATATATATATATATATATATATATATATATATATATATATATATATATATATATATATATATATATATATATATATATATATATATCGGGATTGCGCACTAGGCCTTATGCAGCCCAACACGTATTGGGGTGGATTTACTAAAACTGAAGAGTTCAAAATCTGATGCAGCTCTGCATAGAAACCAATCAGCTTCTGGGTTTTTCGTTTAAATTTCATTGAACAAGCTGAAGTTAGAAGCTGATTGGCTACCATGCACAGAAGATTTTGCACTCTTAAAGTTTTAGTAAATCAACCCCATTGTGTGCATGTAATGTAAACAGCTCTGCCCCCCTAGCACAGCCCTGTCTTTCTCTGCTGCAATTTCACCCTTCACTTACAGGTCTTGTCGCTTCCCAAGCTTTTGGGTGGACAGTGAAAGAATAAGCAGCAGAATGATGAACTCATCGCTGTGTCACTTTGCTCTCTCCTTGCACTGCAGCACACCTGTTTGGCTCCTTGTGCTGCTTCACCCTCCTCCTTTCTTTTCTCTGCTGTACAGGGACTCCAAGAGGTCAATGCCAATTCAGATATTTATTCTGCTTGAATTTAAAGGATAAGTTCCATCTTTGGAACCTGTTACATGTCCTGCCCGTATGTAGGGTGGAACATAGAACATGTCTCAGCATCTGCAGCCTCTCCCATACAACCCCTCCCCCCCCCCCCCCCCCCCAACTCTCATCCTTGTGAAAGCAGGAGTGGTTCCTCTACCAGCTGTCACATTTTGAAACCAGCGTGGTTGTGCGGGGCTCCGCCCACAGGGCCACATCATTCATTCACAGTTTAAATGCCTACAAGTACCGTCAGCCATTGCAGCTGATGGATTGTAGTTATTAATGAACTACGAGGGCACTGGTGAGCACTCTGGAAGTTCATTGATTCTTTCTGCTCTCAGAAAACTGCCTGCCCCTACGATGTACTAGCAGACAGGTATGTTGAGAGTATGCAGGAGCCTGAATCTGTTGATCGGTGCAATTCTCTGCAGACTCATTAGAAAATAATAAATGCATTTTTTTTTTAACCTGCAAAAAATGCGCATTTATTACTTTTTTTTTAAAAGGTCTAGTTAGTCTTTAAAAAATATACTTAGTGATGTAAAAATGATTGAAGAGCTGCAATAATGTGTGCCTTTTAGATCTGCCTGGACTTCAGCTTTAATATTTTATACTATATATATATATATATATATATATATATATATATATATATATATATATATATATATATATATATATATATATATATATATATATATATAATCTCTATTTTTTTATGTTCGGGATACACAATGCAATTAAAGCATTAACCACTTGCCGACTGAGTACGGTAGTACTGCTGCGGCAAAGTGGTTCGTTATCGTCTGACGACGTAGTATTAACGTCGTCAGACACTCCCCTTCTGGGCGGTGCTTGCGCGCCGCCGGAGGCTCGCTCCCGCTGTTTTCATTCACAGCGGGAGTCGGGCCAGGGGAGGAGCAGCGGCGATCGCCGCTGCTCTGCCCCGATCGCCGGGGATCTAGTGTGGAGATCCGCCCGCCTGTGTAAACACAAACGGGCGGATCTCCATAGTGACAGGGAGTGACAGATCGGACTGTTCAGCATAGCTGGACATCCGATCTGTCCATGACTCACTCAGTCACCTCCCCCCCTACACGTCAGTAAGCACCAGGCATACATTAACCCCTCCCTCTCCAATAAAATTAACCCCTTCCCTGCCAGTGTCATTTTTACAGTAACAGTGCATATATATAGCACTGATTACTGCAGTAATGTCACTGGTACCCCCAAAAGTGTCAAAAATGTCAGTCAAGGGTCCGATCTGTCCCCCGCAATGTCGCAGTCCCACAAAAAAAAAAAAAAAAAAATCGCAGATCGCCGCCATTACGCGTTAAAAAAAAAACACCAAAAATGACAGAAATCTTTCCCTTTGTTAGTAAACGCAATAACTTTTGCGCAAACCAATCAAAATACGCTTATTGCGATTTTTTTTTTACCAAACATAGGTAGCAGAAAACAAATTGGCCAAAAAATTTTTAAAAAATTGGTTTTTACATCTTTTTTGGGGGGAATTTCATATAAAAAAAAACGTTAAAAATATTGTTATTTTTTCAAAATAAACGCTCTTTTTTTGTTTATAGCGCAAAAAGTAAAAATCGCACAGGTGATCAAATACCACCAAAAGAAAGCTCTGTTTGTGGGAAAAAAAGGACGTAAATTTCGTTTGGGTACGGCGTCGCACGACCGCGCAATTGTCAGTTGAAGTCGCACAGCGCCGAATCGCAAAAAGTGGCCTGGACGGAAGACAGCAAAATCCTCCGGTGGTAAAGTGGTTAATAACCACTTCAATACCAGGCACTTTCACCCCCTTAATGCCCAGGCCAATTTTCAGCTTTCAGTGCTGTCGCACTTTGACTGACAATTGCAACACTGTACCCATATGAAATTTTTATAATTTTTTTTTTTTTAAGTCAGATAGCTTTATTTCTTTGGTGGTATTTTATCACCACTGGGTTTTTTTTTTTGCTAAACAAATGGAAAAAGGCTGAAAAGGTTTCTTCTTCTAAAAGACCCCAATATGCGCTGATGGACACTGATAGGCAACGATTGGGCTGGAGTGATGATCAGGGCACTGATTATGTAAACAATGTGCTGACAGGCTTGCAGGTTAAAGCGGTAGTAAAGTCTATACTTTTTTTTTTCAATGGGTCCACTAGCAGCTTTATGTCATAATGTACTAGTATGCGCTCCAGCACTGCGCTCCTACTGCTCTCCCTTGTTCCCAGGCAGCTTCCATCTTTGCTCAGACTTTCTTCTGGATTGATCCTGTACTTCTGCCCGCAGCTAGATCGCTCCTTGCAGCTTCTGCACCCCCATGCTCCACTGGAATAGTGTCCTGACGTCCTCAAGATCACAGCAAGGTTCACAGCCCTGCACTGGACATGAGGATACCGAGTGACAGTCCACCACCGGATCGCAGGGGAGTGCCCACGTGCCAGAGGAAAGGAGGATCAGGTAAGTAAAGCAGTTTTTTACCTGCCTGGATTTGGGATTGAGGGTCGGTTCACACCACATGCAGTCCAGTGTGTTTTTTTCTGCATTAAAAATGTATAGACAGTAGGTTACATGGATTTTAATTGCACACCATTGGAGTGTGTTCTAACAAATGTAGAGCATGCTGTATTTCTTTCTGCAAGAAACACAGCAACGAGCATCCAAAAAACGCACTGGAATGCATAAAAAAAAAAAAAAAAAAAAAAAACAGCCCTAAGCATTTAGATAGGATGACAAGCAGCACCCCACTGAGAAAAGGATGAAGGCGATGGTTTGAGACTTTCCATTTTCTGTTCTCCTTAGACATTACAGTATTAAAGGGTTATTCTATAGATCAGGCCAGATGTGGCCCTTTGCTAGCCTTTATCCAGCCCTTAGGCACACTTCCTCCCACTGATATGAGGCACTAATCCTGGACTTACACCAACAAGGGGCACCATTTCTGCCACTGATACCAATAATAGGATCCTTTTCCTCCTAAAGGGAGCACTATTCCTCCTCCTACTGACCACCAACTTCGAGGCCATATTTATTCCCACTGATACTGGGCCCGGGGATATATTTTGCCCCTATTGGCCACATTCCGGCCCTCCTAAAATCTGAAGGACAAACTGGCCCTTGGTTTGAAAAGTTTGGAGACCCCTGCTATAGATACTGTCTGAAGTCTTAGTGGAATATTTTCTATGAGAAAGTGCTTCCCCTCTTTGATACTAGATGCTACTGTCATGTCTTTGTCTATGCACTCTGATTAGTAGCTTCTTGTTCTATCGCATTATGTGGAAAACAAAAAAAAATAAAATAATGAATCTTATGCTTACTGTTGTCCTTATAGACCAAAAGGATGCATGCTACAATCTTCAGCACCTCAGCAGCCACTACAGCAGTAGAAGACAAGTACCGAGGACCCTCCTCCTTAAGCGTGCGGGAGTAGCGCATAGTCAGAACCAGGCTGGTAGTTTGAAACACCAAGATGCCTAAAGAGATGTACTTCAGATGGGATGCCATTGTGCTTTCGGGAGAGACCTACAAGCAAGGAAAAATACAATGTTCTAAGAAAGGTCTCATTTTACTGGGACAATACATACATTTATTTTCAGTTACCAGTGTATTTTGTTGAAGATTTTGGCACAGCAACAATGTTAGATTTACTGCAAGACATTTCTCCAAAATCCAGGCATGGAGTATTGTTTTACCAGAAGGAAAAATAAACTCACAGTTGTTCAAAGAATATCACATGATCAAGGCAATAGGGAAGGTCGATAACACTCATCCAGAGTGTTGGCACACCAATACAGAGAGTGTGTTGCTGGCCAGATTACCAGTTGAAAGGGAAAAAAGAAAAAAAGAAAACAAATTTAGGCACCACATCGAAGGATTGGTAATGTTCAATTTGTTCATTTTTTTTGTTTTGGGTTTAACTACTTCCAGCCCACGCTGTACCTAAAAGACTGCTATAGCGCAGGCTTCCAGTCTGGGAGGGTATCCACGGACGTCGATACAAGTCGATAAAGTATGTCGTTGCAAATTAAAATCATTATCTAAAACACAAAGTGAAGAAACCGATATACTGGAAAAACTGGAAAGACTTGCATACGCCATTTGACTGATATTTTATGCCAATTCAAATGTAAAGGTTATCAGAAGCACTTAAAAAAAAAAAAAAAATCTTATCTACATGCAGAGAGCAAGGAGCTAATTTCTTCGAAGTAGCTCCCAGTGAACAAATAAAACGCCCAACAGGATTTGTGTTACAGGAACCTAAAGCATGGCTTTGTTTTTCAGGAAATCAGCTCAGTGCTGTCACACAGTTATAAGCATAGTCCTTGGCTCTGGGTAAGCATGAGCTAGAGCAGGGGTCTCCAAACTGCGGCCCTTTGCTTGCCTTTATCTAGCCCTTGGGGCACTTATTCCATCCACTGACACCAATGGAGCACTATTCCCCCCCCCCCCCACCACACTAAAGATGGGGCACTGTTTACCCCCACTAAGGCCAGGACATTTTCTACTCTCACTGACCCCACCCCAGCCCACCGAAGTCTAAAAGAACATACTTTGTTTTAAAAGTATGGACAACCCTGGGCTAGAGCAACCTAGAGCTTACACCAGTGTTGATTTTGGCAGCAAATTTCAATTTAGTTTTTGTTTTAGTCCCATTTTAGTCTTCTGCAAGTGTTTTAGTTTTAGTCGTATTTAGTCGACTAAAAACGTCCTACATTTTAGTCGACTAAAAACGTCCTACATTTTAGTCGACTAAAAACGTCCTACATTTTAGTCGACTAAAAACGTCCTACATTTTAGTCGACTAAAAACGTCCTACATTTTAGTCGACTAAAACGTCCTACATTTTAGTCGACTAAAAACGTCCTACATTTTAGTCGACTAAAAACGTCCTACATTTTAGTCGACTAAAAACGTCCTACATTTTAGTCGACTAAAAACGTCCTACATTTTAGTCGACTAAAAACGTCCTACATTTTAGTCGACTAAAAACGTCCTACATTTTAGTCGACTAAAACGTCCTACATTTTAGTCATCTATAATCGAATGGGTGTAGTTCAATTGTAATTTGTAATGCATTATTTAAGCGTTTCTCTACAATTTCCAAACTCATTATATACTACTGCTGGTCCTGGAGTGAAAAATCTAATATGTTATTATTTATGGTATTAAGCTTTGAGCATGCACCAGTGTTAATTTTGGCAGCAAATTTCGATTTAGTTTTAGTTATAGTCTTTTTACTAAAATGCCATTTTAGTCATCTGAATTGTTTTAGTCGTATTTTAGTAGATTAAAATTGTGTTAATTTAGTCGACGAAAACGTTTTAGTCGGTTTTAGTCCACGAAATTAACACTGGCTTACACAGGGCTGTCTTTCTGTCTTCTCCACACTGAATGACAAGGCAGGGAGCAAAGAAAAAGGAACAGTGTATCAAATAAAAAAAACGTATTGATCGCAGAAGGCAAGGCACATTTGGCAGAACTGCCTGAAAGGCAAAACATTATGGATCGGAGTCTACACAGTCACATGCAAGTCTTTGTAAAGATCCCTATGAGGTGCTTTTAAATAAACATAAGGAGTGCATCAACATCCATTTAAACTAAACTAGTCACATTTTTACAGCAGCAAACAGGGAAAAGGGGAAATTTGCATTCATGGAAAGCCTAGAGACTTTTCCCTTTCCTAGAAGTCAAGCATTGCCTCATAGGTCATGATCCTGGGAAAAAAACGGACCACCAAATGATGTCAAAATTCTGTAAGAGATAGAAACCATCTATCAAGTCTTATTTGCTATTCACTTTTAGCCCTTACTCAATAATTCTGTGGGGTTGACTTACTAAAGGCAAACAGACTGTTCACTTTGCAAGAGAATTCTGATCCAAGTATGGCCAACTTAAGTCACATTTTCTAACAAAGTACTGAGTTTAGAGTCCTTGATAGAACACCAATAAAAACACAATGAAAAACAGATCCCAGATACTGGCAAATGAATTCCAGGGGAATGCCACTTAGTATACCTGATGGAGGCGGGAAGTCACAATTTGTATAGTAAATATTAGGGATCGACCTTTATCGTTGCAGATACCGATATTTTGGCCATCGCATATCGGTATCGGCCGATATGGGCCAATATTTTGTACATCCCATGTCAGGGTCCAAGACTAGTCTTGTCCTCCTCCAACCATTAGGTGGTGATGCTCATGTAAGGGTAAAATGAGGTCACATAGCATAATTCTATTTACAAATGTTATTGAATATGCCACTCACATATGTACAAATTAAAGATATAAGCAATTCCACATTAGCAGATCAGCTGGCAGATCGGTATCTCTCACCCACTTGCCGTAAGCGATACCCGGGTGATACCGCTCCGTTCTGCATCCACTCAATACTGCTCTGTCTCTCACCCGCTCCATCTCCCACCCACCCAATACCGATCCGTCTCTCACCCACTTGCCGTGACACCAGGGTGATACCGCTCCTTCTGGCATACGATCTCGGAGGTCACGTGGTCACACCGGGCATGACCACACACATGACCTCCGAGATCGTATGCCGGACGAAGCGGTATCACCCGGGTGTCACTTACGGCAAGTGGGTGAGGGATACCGATCTGCCAGCAGATCTGCTAATCTGGAATTGCTTATATCTTTAATTTGTACATATACGCGAGTGGCATATTCAATAACATTTGTAAACAGAATTATGCTATGTGACATCATTTTACCCTTACATGAGCAATATTTGGAATATCGGCCAGTTCCAGGGTCGATACAGATATAAATCGGCAAAAGCCTTGCCGATAATCGGTCAATCCCTAGTAAATAGTCCTGAAAAAAAGACAACCTACTGTACTGTATATCCACAACATTAAAGCTGATGTCCATGTTTCATGTCACTTAAAAAATAGTTTAACCTTGGTCCAAACGAACCATTTGTTTCACCAAGTGCTGCAGTGTCTCTAAGCACTGTATGTACTGCATCTAACTTCAGCTAGATACAGTACACAGAGCTGGGTACTAGTGTGGTACCGTCTCACACCAAAACAAAACAGTCTGGATGAGTGGCACTCAGCCATTCATAAGCAGCTTTGTATTTTGTGAATGAATAACAAGCTTCCTCTGATTGGCCGAGTATGAGAGCGTGACGTCATCAGCTGGCCCCTCCCACTCGCCAGAGGAAGCTAATTGCACAGGAGAGCCCAGAAAGCAATTAGCAGGGGGCGGGAGGCACGACAATCCCTCCCACTGCTTGTAAAAGTGATCCAGGGGCTAATCAGCTGCTCTGATCACTTTTAGGGTCCTTTCACATTGGCTTTTCCGGCGGACTCCATTTTGCTCAGCGGCGATCGATCCACCGATCCCCACTGAGCAGGTGGATGACCACTCTGTCTCTGCTTATTTTGCAGAGATGGAGCGGTCAGATATCTGCTCCCCTTTTTAGGAGATCGGAGGACAGACTGTCCGTTTTCATCCGATCCGATCCTCCAGAAAGATGGAAAATAGGATTTCCATCCATCTGAATTTCACAAACCACATCGGATCGGAGAGCAGCGGGTGTCAGCGGACATGTCAATGCTGACATCCGCTGCTCCATAGAAGGACATGGAGCATCCGATCAGGTCCACCTGAAAAACTGACAGGCGGACCTGATTGGAAAGACCATGTGAAAGGGGCCTTAGAGGTTAGGGAATCGAGGTCTGAAAATTTTAATTGCCATGCTATAACAACTTGAACACAATGACACACATGTACGTAATTATGCAGCAAGGGGTCAAAATAAAAATCTCAGAACTGACAGTTCGCACTGCGATATGCAAACCGATCTGGGGGTGTGGTTAACTTTGTATTGACACTCCAAGCGATTTGCATATGGCAGTGTGAACTGCCTGTGAGTTGAATGTGATGCAGGAACCCGCAGTGGATTTGCAGGGTTTCCACATCGCATATCTGTGAACCGGCACTTAATCAAATTCATCAGGTGTTAATAAGGAAAAATACATTGGTGGTCAGTAGGAAGGAAAGCAACCCCTAGGACCGGATCACACCGGTGCAAATTGACATGCGATTTGATAGTTTCAAATCACATAACAAGTCACACCCTATTGTCTACAATAGAAGCAGTCAAATCCACTGGAGTCAGAGTCGCACCCATTTTGAAAGTAGTTCTTCCACTACTTTTTGCAAGTTCAGGGGCGACGTGCACAGATGTCTTTCAGGTTGCACATGAAGTTGCACTGACTGGCGACTGAAATCGTGCAAGTGAATCAAATGAAGTTACACGATTTTAAAGACAGATTCAGTGTGACTGAAGACTTCTAGTGATGGTCAGCATACCACAGTTACAGTTCGCTAAAAAGAGAATGTCATGCTAATGGTTTTGCCAAATAGCACTTGCTCTGGAACAAGGAAGGCACCAGCAAATGTGAGATCAATCAGCCACAGCTTTGGGAACCCCTAGCAACCTCGTGAGAAACCCTAGGGTTCACAGAGCACTGGTTGGGAATAGGGCTGAAACAACTAATCGATTAATCGACAACTAATCAATTATGAAAATAGTTGTCAACTATTTTCGTAATCGATCGGTCAGCCGATTAGTTGTCCTGCATACAGAATGCATTATTTGTTTACATATCAGAAAATACGGTGCAACACACATACAGCTCAGTACACCATCCATACATGTCAGTAGATGGCAGAGAACTTGTGAATGTGTGAGGAGCAATGCCTCATGGGAAATGTAGTCCTGAGCAAGAGAAGGACCCAAGTAATTCTAAAGGCAGAGGTTTTTTTTTTTACCTTGCTATAGGGACACTCTGTACAGTACTATACTTTGCTGCTTCCTTTAGGGGCACTTTAAGAGCAGGAGGGGCCAGAAGTGCAGCGGGGGCAGAAGAGGAGAATCAGTGCTGCTCTGTGCAAATTCATTACACAGAGAGGAGAAGTATGACAAGATTGTTGTAAAAAAAGAAAACCCAAAGTTTACAATCACTTTAAAGAGGAAGTAAACCCTCCTCTACAACTTGTACCTATAGGTAAGCCTATGATAAGGCTTACCTATAGGTACTGTAAATATCTCCTAAACATGTACCGTTTAGGAGATATTTACCTTACATGCAGCCAGTGACGTCACTGGCGCATGCGCTCTGAAGGGACGGCCGCTCGTGCCGTTCCTTCAGAGTCCCATGCCGTGACTGTCGGCTCTCGCGCGCGTGCGCGGGAGTGACGTCACCGCGGCTCCGGCCAATCAGATGCCGCGATCCTGGAAGACGGGCGACTGGACATGTCGCCCGTCATAGAGGTGAGTGAGCGGCACGGCGGGGGCTCGTTCTAAGGTAAGTATTGCATAATGAGCTAGTATGCGATACTAGCTCATTATGTCTTTCTCTTGCAGGGTGTAAAAAACAAAAAAAAAAAAAACGAGTTTAAAACCTCTTTAAGGGCTCTGTTGGAAGATGAACATCTGAACCCAGAGAAGGTGGAGGCCGATAAGACTAGAGGTGATAAAAGGCATTACAATTACATTTAAAGTAAAAGTTTACTAGTATTGTGCATTATATTTAAAATTATTATATCCATGAAAAAAAAAAAAAAAAAAGAAGAAGAAGAGGGTCTCAGCTTTTAGTACTACTTTAAAATAAAAATGTTGTCCCCCCCCCACCTCCACCCTTCATATAGCTTAATGTCTGACTGCTAGTTAAAATATCCAGCATATCCGACTTCTGGGCATATTTTTGTATATGCATACACAGGATACAAGATATAATACTTTCACTGTTTCACAGTAGAAATCATAATTATATTACACAGTAGCGATATCTGCTGTTTTTTTTACTATAAAAGGGATTTTTTTTTATTATTATTTTTTAACCCCATCATGACAGGTGATAAAAAAAGAAAGCATGCTGCTGCTACTAAAGGTCTTCTGCTGCCCATACATGTATTGTGTTTTTGGACAAAAATAATTTGCATCTATATTTGTACAAAAATTATTTGTATATCCGTTGAATGGACGAGTGTTTTAAAATTCCACTTGCTTTTAACATTCAATTTTAAAATTAATATAGCTTCTGAGCAAAAACCACATACACTATTTGAAGATTTGTTTGATTGATTCGTTTTCTATTCTGCTCCTTCAATTTTCCTGTCACTGTGGTTGACAACGAACACTGAATAGACCCCACGAATGGTTAGAAAAATAGGATGAATGTTTTTAAAAAATTTTCAAAAAAAATGTAGTTTGTGTATGGCCAGCATAAGTGACCGCAGACGCAGGTGGCTTGAATCAAGCTACCTGCCTATTAATAAGGAGTCTATCATGAATATTCTATACCAATCCTGTCTGAAAGTTTGCAAAACAGTGTTTTAGGTCTTTTAAAAATATTGATCTCCGAGTCTGATATGTACCACATTTAGGCTCGGTTTCCACTAGTGCGGCTACGAAGTTGTGCTACTTCTAGCACGACTTCGTAGCGAAAGTAAACTGCGGCTTCAGTGAAACTTGTCCCTCATATATAGAGGGAAGTCGCACTGAAGACGGCTCAAAAGTAGTGCACGATCTACTTTTGAAGTCGCCGCAACTGAAGCCGCGGCAGTGGAAATGGGCCCCATTGAAAACAATGGGTTTTGACTTGCTGTGCGACTTGACATGTGTCAAGTCGCACCGCAAGTCGCACTAGTGGAAACCGAGCCTTAAACCTCTTATAATACATATATCTGTCTCAGTGTGGATTAAATATCCAACTATATACCTGGATATTTATATTTACCACTGCATATAGATATTCAAGAATATTAACTAAATTATACACCGACTTTTTTTTTTTTTAGGTTTTTATCCGAATAGTCGATTAAATCAAAACAATAAAAATCGGCCAACTAATTGATACCGATATTTTGGCCATCGCATATCGGTATCG
Organism: Pelophylax lessonae; assembly: GCF_965119305.1. Classification (NCBI taxonomy): domain Eukaryota; kingdom Metazoa; phylum Chordata; class Amphibia; order Anura; family Ranidae; genus Pelophylax; species Pelophylax lessonae. The sequence continues at coordinate 215,641,776 of NC_138775.1, read as the reverse complement.
GCCGATATGGGCCAATATTTTGTACATCCCATGTCAGGGTCCAAGACTAGTCTTGTCCTCCTCCAACCATTAGGTGGGGATGCTCATGTAAGGGTAAAATGAGGTCACATAGCATAATTCCGTTTACAATTGTTATTGAATATGCCACTCACATATGTACAAATTAAAGATACAAGCAATTCCACATTAGCACATCTGCTGGCAGATCGGTATCTCTCACCCACTTGCCATAAGCGATACCCGGGTGATACCGCTCCGTTCTGCATCCACTCAATACTGCTCTGTCTCTCACCTGCTCCATCTCCCACCCACCCAATACCGATCCGTCTCTCACCCACTTGCCGTGACACCCGGCATACGATCTCAGAGGTCACGTGGTCACACCGGGCATGACCACACACATGACCTCCGAGATCGTATGCCGGACGAAGCGGTATCACCCGGGTGTCACTTACGACAAGTGGGTGAGAGATACCAATCTGCCAGCAGATCTGCTAATCTGGAATTGCAAAGTTTGCAAAACAGTGTTTTAGGTCTTTTAGAAATATTGATCTCTAAGTCCCCGTTCACACTGGGGCGACCTGTGAGGCGACCTGGTCGCCTCACAGGTCGCCGTAGGTCGCCTTCCATAGGGAAGCTGCGGACCCGTTCTAATAGGAGCGACCCGGAGCGACCGTCATAGACTTCAATGTTATGAAGTCCGTGCCGGCCGCTCCGAGGTCGCGGCGCGCTGCTCGCACCGCGACCTCGGAGGTCGCCCCGGGAAGTCGGATCGCGGCAATGTGAACGGGGCCTGAGTCCGATATGTACCACATTTAAACCTCTTATAATACATATATCTGTCTCAGTGTGGAATAAATATCCAACTATATACCAGGATATTTATATTTACCACTGCATATAGATATTCAAGATTATTAACTAAATTATACTTTTTTTTGAGGTTTTTATCCGAATAGTCGATTAATCAAAACAATAAATCGGCCAAATAATCGTTAAGTTGCAGCCCTAGTTGGGAACGGCTGGTCCTTACTATGTCAGAATTTTCTCATATGTCCCATAAGGAATTTAATGAAGAAAAGGAGCATAGACAAACAGCGCTAATCTGATATACTGTTATTATTGATTTCAGACACATCTTGGCAGACTTTTCTCAGAAGTCATTTCTAATACTTTGCTGGGGCCCTGGGATATTTGTGTACATAGGTTTGTGGCTACATACTAATCTTTTGTTACACAATATTAATAAAGGTAAACGGTGTCAGTGTGCACACAACCAGGTAGGTCCGCAAAACCACCACAAATAAACGAAAACGGAAAGCGGTTGCAGAACAAAGAAGAACTTTATTTATCGATCACACAAACATTTCACAGCAGCGTTCCTGCATGGTTTCAAGCTCTAGAAAGGCGTCAGTAAACTCTGCTGCAGTAGGAAATGTACTTTAGATGGTCAAAGAACTGTGTGTGTTAGGTCTGTCAATGCACTGGAAAAACTGGTTACACAAGCTCTGCCCTCTGAAGAGCAATCTGCAATGGATCTTTTTTCATAGGGCATTTGAAAGGCTGTTGCCACCTTACCACTTGTTTTAACCCATAAAATCCAGCACCACCGCACTGCAAATGTATGCATTCTACGTGGTTGAGGGGCAGTTGCAGCGTGGCCCCATTTACTTGAACGATGCGCATTCTGCAGGTGGCACTGCCCACTAAATGCAATGGGGGATAACTTTAGCCACTTTGCAAAGCATTGTGGAGGCAGCACGTGTATACCACAGTAAAGCGGCCATTGCAGCTTGGGGGCTCAACCACCTTTTTTCACAAACCCTAAACTTAGTGTCGGTTCACACTATGGCGATCCGACTTCGGGGGCGACTAGTGAAGTCGCCGTGCACCGTGACTTTGGCGCGACTTGCACGGACTTCACATAATGGAAGTCAATGCAAGTCGCTCCGACTTCGGTCAAAAGTAGTGCAGGAAGTATTTTCTAAGTCGGAGCGACTTGAGTCGCTCCTATTAGAACGGTTCCCATAGCACAGAATGGACCGCGACTTGTCAGGCGGCCAAGTCGCCTGACAAGTCGCAGTAGTGTGAACCGGGAATAAACCTAAAATGTATAAAGAACAAAATATTTGTATAGTAACAATTAGCATTTATAGACATGTACAGTAAACCCCCCTCCATTGCGGGGGTTACGTTCCGGACCCAGCCGCGAAAAGTGAAATTCCACGAAATAGAAAAACCCTATTAAAATGCATTGTAGGCGTGTTTTTTTTTTTACTGTCACTGTACGTGTAGAAGCATTTTAAGGTCTTTAAACACACTTTTAAAACAATAGAAACTCATTTAAACACATAAAAGATACCGAGAGACATAGCAAGAGCTATGGAAAACACAAAAATATTTCATTTCTAATGATTTATATTGTAAAATAACATTACAAAAAAAAACGCGAATTACCGGGACCGCAAAAACTGAACCGCGATGGAGCGGGGGATTACTGTACATAATATATGAAAGTAGATTTATAGGCAAAACATTTTTTTTCCCCATTTTGGATAGAAAAGGGAGGGTTATAACCCCATCTCTCATTGTGGAGATTTCTCTTCACCTCCAGGACTTCTCCCGAACCTCTTACATCCTTTGGAATTCCTACCCTAATCTATCCGACTATCTCCAACTCTATTCACTTTAAAAACGATCCCTAAAAACTTTTCTTCAGAGAAGCCTATCTTGCCTCCACCTAACAACTGTACTTTTGTTTTCTTCATCAGCTCATCCCCCACTGTAATTACCTTTTGTATCACTTGACCCTCCCTAGGATTGTAAACTCAAAGAGCAGGACCCTCTGATTCCTCCGGTATTGAATTGTAACTGTATTGTTTGCCCTAACGTTGTAAAGCACTGCACAAACTGTTGAAACTATATAAATCCTGTGTTAAATTAATAATAACCACTTCCATAGTCAAAAACAGGAAGTGAGAGGAAATCCCTGCAAATTAAGGGCTTTCCTTTGGGGAAGACCAGATCACCAGAATTAGTGTACCCTTCAGAAGATTTACCTTCCATTACTTTTCTGGGGACAACCCAAAATGTGGGATTTTCTTTCAAAGATAAAAAGGTAACCAGGACAAATGGAGGGCAAATCTCCCAAATGGAGACACAGACAGCAATAACAATTTAATTGGTTTTCTAATCCATCTCCACTCTGTCCAAAACTAAAAGAAAAAAGTGTTGCCTTAAGTTGTACTTTGTAAAGGCAGTTTTTTTTTATCATAATGCATTCTATGCTTTAAGATAAAAAGCCTTCTGTGTGAAGCAGCCTCCCCAGCACCCCTAATACTCACCTGAGCCCCATCTCTGTCCAGCGATGTCCACGAGTCCCTCAACCATCTGGAACTTTCCCTCCTCATTGGCTGAGACACAGCCATGGCACAATTGACTACCGCGGTTGTCAAAATCAGCTAGCCAATCAGCAGAGGGAGGAGGCGGAGCAAGACCGCAGCTCCGTGTCTGGACCCAGGGAGCTGCAGCTCGGCTCGGGTGCCCCCATAGCAAGCGGCTTGCTCTGGGGGAACTCGAGAGAAAGGAGGGGGCAAGAGCAGCAAAGAGGGACCCGAGAAGAGGAAGATCGGGGCTGCTCTGTGCAAATCCACTGCAAAGAGGAGGTTAAGTACAACAGGTTTGTTTTTTGTTTTTTTGTTTTTTAAAAAAGGAGACTTTACAAATCACTTTAATCAATTATACAGAGAGAGAGAATCAGAAAAATACTGTTTTACGACCACTTGATAGAGCTGATGTTCATAATAAACAAATGCATATTTACTAAGGTTGTCGGCTGAATTCTACTCTTAAAAAACTAGAGAAAAAATAGCCTAACAATACTCAAGAAGAGGAGGATCGGGGCTTCTCTGTGCAAATCCACTGTACAGGGCAAGTAAACATAACATGTTTAGTTTAAAAAAAACAAGAAAAACAAAAAAACAAAGCCCCTGCAGTGTCCCCTGCTTCCTTGTTCGCGTCCTCCGGCCATCTGACTGCGCGCAGGAGCCGCTGTTCACGGCATAGGGCTCTGAAGGAACGCTACGGTTGGCAGTTCCTGAAAGAGAGCGCATGCGCCAACGTCATCAGCTGCATGCACTATAAATATTTCATAAACGGTACAGGTTTAGGAGATATTTGTAGAACCTATAGGTAAGCCTTAATATAGACTTGCCTATAGGTAAAAGATTTTAAGTGGATTTACAACCACTTTAAAGAACTTGTGGATGTCAAGGTATGAGGTACAACAAAGCAGCTCACATCAATTTAATTAGAACTTCTGGCAAACAGGCAACTTTTTGTATAAAATACATAAATGGTATTATAATGGTTTTATAGGCAGAATAGTTTTAATTCTGCTTGGCCAGTACGGGCTTAATTACATTATTTCTCACTGGTTCAGCTTTATTGATTTTTGGGTTACTGGGTTTATGTTCTGGTTTATTGAGAGGTGGTCCAGGAAACTGCAATGCTCATTGGAAAGAAGTGTGTCATTTTCCTGGGTTCCAGTGTGGCAGAGGTGTCCAAACATTTTTGTGCTTATTAAAAGTCAGCAGCTACGGGAAAAAAAAAAAAAGACATGCCAAGTGTGCCATGTCATGGGATCAGGAGACCTTAAAGCGGAAGTTCCACTTTTGGGTGAGACTCCCACTTTAAAGAGGTATTAAGCCCAAAAGCAATTATCTGGTATCATGTACCTTAAGGCGATATTCTGCCCCCCCCCTCCAAAAGTTTAAAGTCAGCAGCTACACATACTGTAGCTGCTGACTTATTAGGACGCTTGCCTTTACCTGTCCTGGAGTGTAGGGATGTCAGCACCACATTTTTTCGGGCAGCCGGGTGTTGCTGCTGCCATTGCCGGTAAGAGAACCCAGCAGTGAAGCCTTGCGACTTCACAGCTGGGTCCCTACTGCGCATGTACGAAGCGCGCTGCACTCGGTTATTGGCCACAAAGCAGAGGGAGGAGTAGGGGGCCGAACCTCTGACGCACCTCGCCATGGCGAGGTCCGACAGAAGTGGGGACAGGGTACCTGTCAAAAAAAAAAAAAGTTACCTGCTCCCCCCTGAAAGGTGCCAAATGTGGCACCGGAGGAGGGGAGTAGACAGATAAGCAGAAGTTCCACTTTTGAGAGAGGAACTCTGCTTTAACCTATGTTGTAACCAAGTCTTAGATGTGATGGCTGCATTGTTCTTTTTAGGCTCCTTTGTTTATTTTCACCTGGGTACTCAGCCAGTACATGTGGTTTTTCTAATGACTTGGACAGCCTGCAGGCAATGTACTGCAAATGGGCGGCCTGTAGGTCGCTGCTTACTTCCAGGTTTAGGGGCAAGTTCATGCACGCGATCGCGGTTTGTGTGCGTTTGGGACAGGCTGTAGAGAAGAGTGGTTGGCAGATAATAGGTACAGCTTATGAAGGAAAGGTTTGTGAACACTGCTCTAGGTCAGTTTCCAATCTCTACCTCCACTAACACACAGGCCAGGTGCTGGCCCCGTCCATCACAGATTCCAATAAGCAAAAAGAATTCTGGTTGGACGCACGTCCAGTAAAATCACCTTTATTTCAGCAAGTCCCTAAAAACGCATTTCACACTTCCTTAGTCGAGAGCTATGACTAAGCACTAAGGAAGCTTGAAACGCGTTAGATGGTGATGCTGTTCCCCTCGATTTGTGTTTTTGGATAGGTTTTTATGGACTTGCTGTAATAAAGGGGATTATACTGGAAGTATGGCCAACCAGAATTATTTTTGCTAAGCTTATAAAGGAGGATTTGCATACACAGCTGCTCCACATTCTGGCTTCTCCAGTCCAGTCACTGCCCTCTATATGCCCTGAAAAATGCTGCACTATTTTTAAGAAAAAAATAAATAAATATGATCAATAAGCTATTTTTCATGCAAAAAATTAAGAAAACGAATGCAACAGCAGCACAGTTGTGAAGTATTTTATAGCAACCAGTATTAAGTTTGCTAGGGCAATCTGTATAGCGCTGCACCTGACACTCCCTAGTTAAAATCTATCATGAATAATGGAATGCAAACAGTGTCATAGAAACAGAGCATTTCAAATAGAACAAAAAAAATGAAGAAAAAAAAAAACCCACCACCACCTTCCTTTTTTTCTATGCAAATATGCTAGGCAAATATTGCATGCATGCAACATTTATGTCATAACCTTTCATATTAACTTTATTTAAAAATGTTCTCTTCACTGGAAAAAAAAAAAATGAAAAAATTACAATGGACGTGCTTTGTTCTTGTGAGCTCATACATGTGTTTATCAATGACACAAAATAAAAAATGGTAATACCTTTATAGTAGGACTGAAGTTTTCAAAATGGGCAAGAATCAAAAATTTACTAGGTGGCAGACAAAACAATATAGACTCAATACATGAACATTTTTACAGTGTTTCTAAAGCCAAAATGCTTTTTTTTTTTTTTTTACCTTCATGCATTCCCTGCGTTAAAGTGGTTCTAAGGCAGAAAGCTTTGACCTTAATGAATTTTATGCATTAAAGTGATTGTAAAGGTAATTCAAAGAAATAAATAAATAAATAAAAACAAAAAAAAACAAAACATGTTTATACTTACTTGCTCTGTGCAATAGAATTTCACAGAGCAGGCATGAACCTCCTCTCATCTGGTCCCTCCTCGGCACTCCTGGCCCCTCCCCTCTGTCCAGTGCCCCCATGGAAAGCAGCTTCCCATGGGGGCACTTGTGCATGCTCGCACCCAAGCCCCACTGCTGCATCTATTGGCACAGTCTGCAGGATTCAGCGCCTCCCCCCCTTCCGATCCCTTGTCACTGGCTTTGATTTGACAGCACTGGGAGCCAATGGCTCCCGGTGACCCAGCGAGACCCGGAAGTGAGGAGAGCGAAGAGCTGCAGACGTGCATGGCTCTGGATCAAATAAAGGCTCAGATAAGTAAAAGGGGGGATGCTGACAAAAAAAAAAAAAAAAAAAACTTTACCTTAATGCAAGGAAAGCATAAATGTAAAAAAAAAAAAAAAAAAAAAAAAACAAAAAAAAAAAACCTAATAGCAGCCCCCCCAAAAGACAGACCTGAGTGAACTCAATCCAGCGATTTGCACAAGCTTTCTTAGCCCTCTCTCTCTTCATTGGCTCAGATACAGCAGCGGGAGCCATATGCTGCTGTCCATCATAGCAAGTGACGAGGGAGCAAGGAGTAGGGTGCAGGGCCAGGCTGTGCTTTGTGTCTGGCGGCTTGCAACAGGGGCATTCAGCAAGCCGCAAAGGGGGACCCGAAAAGTGGAGGATTAGGGCTGTTCTGTGCAAAACCACTACACAGGGCAGGTAAGTATAACATGCTTGTTATTTTTTTTTTTTTTAAATATGGCTTTACAATGACTTTAAGAAAGGTAAAAAATGTTTTACAGCTTGCTGGCCTACCCGAACTCTCCAAATCCTCAATCCTCCAGCGCTGTGCACGGCGAATATTTTCTGTCCTCTCTTCCTCCTCACATCAGGACTTGAGCAGGAGCAGGAGCCATTGGCTCTTCCTGCTGTCAAATGATATGAAGAAGCGGGGGCGGGTTCAAGCTGTGCAGCCCCACACAGCTTGGGAGCGGGCGCGCACATATGCCCCCATAGCAATCAGTTTGTTATTATAGGAGCAAACTGAGAAAAGGAGGTGTCAAGATGGCCAGTGGAGGACCCTAAAAGAGGAGGTTTGGGGCCGCTCTGTGCAATACTATTGTAAAGAGCAGGTGAGCATTACAGGTTTAGGATTTTACATTTTTTTTTTTTTTTTTAATAAAACACCTTGCCTTTGGTAACACTAACTTTATAGAAAATAAATCAAATGTTAGACCCTTAAAAAAGTTACTACAAGAGGCAGGCATGTCATTTAGCACTAATATGTAACCCTAGATTAATATTAGCCAACTTAGGAGTTCATATAAGGACAGTTAAAAAAAAAAAAAAATTGATGGGTCAAAGGCAACTTTCTAAAAAATAATCAAAGCATCTGTCATGAACCGAATTTACCACCAGGGCCCCTTTCACACAGGCATTCTGGCTGCCTGTGTGACTTGTAATTACCAAGATCAAAAAATAGAATGCATATGTGCCCCTATAGGTAAAAATAGAATGCATATGTGCCCCTATAGGTAAAAATAGAATGCATGTGTGCCCCTATAGGTAAAAATAGAATGCATGTGTGCCCCTATAGGTAAAAATAGAATGCATATGTGCCCCTATTGGTAAAAATAGAATGCATATATGTGCCCCTATATATAGGTGGTTGGATGTGTGCAGACACGCATTTCCCTGTAACCGGATCGGTTCAAATTCATCAGACCAAATGCAATACGTTTTTTTCCCAGGTCCCCTCTTTACTGAAATTTTACTTCCTTTACATCTGGCCACCCATGGAGATTACAGGGGTCACAGGGGTCTCTTTTTCTCCCATTACAAAATGGAGGACAAAGAGCAGAATAGACACAGACATTACATATACAGTATTATATTCTGATCTGACTGGCAGGAGATCAGTCTATGATATCCTGATAAAAAAATAATATATTTGTGTGAAAGGGGTCTTAACGATAAACAGTGATCTCCATTCAAAGCTCAATAGCAGGGGCAGTTGTTTTACATTTTGCTTATTATTACATCAGAGCTTGCAATGAACATGCAATAAAACGGTTAACAGTCTGCCAAACATACTGGAAAACGTCTATCTTAAAAAAAAATAAAATAGTCTTCCCAATTCGCTATGATCTAGGACAGGGTTTGTCATCCATGGTTCCTCCAGAGGTTGCTTGGGGGTTTCCTTGAGCAATGAGCAATTTCTGCCTCTCAAATAAGATCCCACTGACACCATTGATCTTTTTAGCCATCTGTAAGAGGATAATTCTTCCCAATGACCACAAGCATAAAGAAAATTTCTCCCACTGACTAGCATTTTAAGAATTTTATGAATTTAATTTTACGAATTGTAGATTATCAATTCAAGTTTTAGAAGGGGTTCCCTGAGATTGGAAAGTTGTTTCAAGGGCTCCTCTGTTTTGAAAGGGTTGAGAAAGGCTGATCTAGGGTAAAGGGACCCTGTGCTGTGCTATATTGTACATTAAAAAGAAAACAAAAAATTTGATATTTTCATGGTGTTTCTTCTAGATTATTGATAGTCACTTTAATTTCACCATTTATTGGAAATTCCTGCTACAGTATATTTTTTTGAAAAGGCTAAAAACTAATAACTATATAAATCTATGTACTATTAGAGTTATACCTGTAAGGCTCGATTCACACTGCTGCAGGGGCAAAGTCCTGCGACTTCCTTCTGACTTGATCCGACTTAGATGCTATTTAGGAGGCTGTACAAGGGCTGAAATTGCACCCAATTGGACCAAATGTAGTGCAGGAACATTTTCTAAAGTTGGAGTGACTTGTGTAATATCAGTTAAGACGGCTTTCATAGGGAAACATTGAATTTGACATGTTGTGCGACGTAGGGGGTCGCACAAGTCGAATCCCATGACACAGCAATGTGAACTGAGCCTTAAGCATTTTTTTATTAAATATTTAAATAGCTTCTACATTAAAAAAAAGTAAAGTCTATACATACGGACGGGGTACTTTCAGGTAATGCCTCTTCATCTTTCTCATGGTGAGACATAACTATAGAACGTTTTCTCCTGTGTGAAAAGTGTTTTAGATTCCTTTCAAGTCCTGTTGTCTGTCTTGCTGTTTTGTGGCATCATTCCCAGCTACAGATGACCAGTTTTCTGCTGCTCTAGTACAGACTCCACAAAGTGTGCAACAGGAGGAGCAGCTCTGGAAGTTTACTGCCAAGTCACCAATCCATGTATGTGAGAGATCACTGTTTAGGAGATGATGACCTCACAGGCTAGCATAGAAGCTTGGATGGTGCATTTTTGCTCTCTGGAGGATGGAGTATTAATCCAGGGATCTGTTTACAGCAGCACACTGTTCCAGGATGCAGAGAATGCCTCCTCCACCGAACTCCATGCTGGCAGTGAAAAAGCCAGAGCAAACAGCAGCTCTTTGTATACAGAATCCACACACATGTCAACAGCGTACGGACACAGACCTCTCCTACTTTCGTCTGCAAGAAACTTAACAGTGACTGCAACAAAAGATCAGTAACTATGTGGAAGAGAAGGACAATGGTGGCCGACCCAGGCTTGCAATGTGGTCATTCAGGAACAGTAGAATCTGGGTGGTACCTGGAGGGTGTTTTCAGAAATGTACCCAACTATTCACATCCGAGGTACACAATGACAGCTAAAGCTTGTAACTCTACAAATACTCAATAGGCAAAGCCTGAAAATCATCTTCAAACGATCATTGTTGTGATAGTTGTCAAGTCACATGGATTGTTGTTGTCAAAGCTCTAGGACACAGATCCGAATAGCACAATAAACCAAACACTTTAGCTAATGGTATGCTTTTTAGCAGTTTTCATCCATCATAGATTTAGGTGCATGTTCAGTGTCACAGGGTCTCAGACAGGTCAGGTCTTCAAACAACCTCCATAAGCTGGATTTGCGCAATGAATGCATTTTTGTGCTTTGATAAGTGTTTCCTTTCACTTCAATATCAATAGACACAGGGGAAAATGAGGTATGGCCCTCCAAATTTTTTTTACAGGTGAAGAGTCTCTCCGGAATAAAATTAAATCCCAAACCAAAAAAGTAACCCAATTAAGACTCTACAGACCACCTGTAAAAATGTTGCATACAGTATAACTTAACCACTTCAATACAGGGCACTTTCACCCCCTTCCTGCCCAGGCCAATTTTCCCCTTTTGGCGCTGTTGCATTTTAAATGACAATTGCGCGGTCATGCAACACTGTACCTACACCAAATATATGTAATTTTCCCCCCACAAATAGAGCTTTCTTTTGGTATTTGATCACCTCTGGGGTTTTTCCTTTTTGCTAAAAAAATAAAAAAAGCCTGAAAAGTTTGAAAAAAAAAAAAGTTTTTTTGTTTAGGTTATACAATTTTGTAAATAAATAGTTTTTTTCCTGCACTGATGAGCACAGATGAGACTGCACTGACAGGCACTGATGAGGAGGCACTGATAGGTAGCATTGGTGGGCACTGATAGGCGGCACTGACGGGCCACTGATAGGTGGCACTGATAGGCGGCACTGATAGGCACTGGTGGGCGACACTGAAAGATAGCAATGATGGGCACTGGTGGGCAGCACTGATAGGGAGGGCAATGGGGGGCTCCCTGACCCCCGATTGCCATCCCTGGGTCTGCACTGGTAATCAATGATCTGATTACCAGTGCCAACCCCCCCCCCCCCCCCCCCCGTCAGGGGAGCCGCCGATCGGCGCTCCTTTGAGCGTGCCTTTCAGGCACGAACTAAGGAAAGCCGATCAACGGCTCTTCCTGTTTACTATGTGACCAGCCGTGATTGGACACGGCTGGTCACATGGTAAAGAGCTACGTCAGTAGGCTCTTTACCGAGATCGGAGATGCAGGGTGTCAGGGGGACGCGCAGAGCTGTATTATCCTGCCGCCGTCATATGACGTCCGGTCAGGATAATACAACCACATTCCCGCCGTAAATCTGCTAGAGGGCGGGCGGGAAGTGGTTAAAGACAATACCAATTCCTGACTCTGTACCCCAGAAAATTATTTCCAAACGTACAAAAAAAAAAAAAAAAACCCTTAACCCATTTATGACCTCCTAACACATAAGTGGCTTCCAGGAAGTGGGCTCTCTTGTTCTGTAGAAGCATTTGATCATGCACAGATGAACAGATTCTCAATCATGCGATCGCTGTGATCCCCAGTGCGGTTTCCCCTCTGAAGAGGAAAAAAAATTGAATTTTTGACTTGCCGTAAATTCCATTTCTCTGATGTTCATTGACGGACACAGCCCCTGATCTTCATAGCTAATGGGTTATACTGCCCCCTACAGGAGTAGGACACTAGGCAGAAAAAAGAATCTGGCTACACCCATGGGCAGTCCCGGGGGGGGGGTATACTCCCTCTCTCTGCTATAGGTACTCAGTTTTGTTACAACCAGCGTCAGAAGAATTACAACTGCACAGAGGGGTGGGTGCTGTGTCCGTCAATGAACATCAGAGAAATGGATTTTACGGTAAGTCAAAAATCCCATTTTCTATTTTGTTCATTGACAGACACAGCTCCTGATTCATACCCATTGGATGTCCCAAAGAAGTGTTAAACATGAGGGGTTGGAACAGCAAAAAAATTCCCAAGGCTAAACAGTAGCCAACCAGGCAACAGGAGTTCAACCAAAACAACTGGAGCCCATCTGAAAAAAACAAGACAATCAAAGAGGATCAGGTCCCCTAAACAGCAGCCTGCAAAACCTTGAGGCCAAAAGAAGCATCCACAGAAAGTGTGAAAGTGTGCACCGACGACCAGATGGCCTCCTTGCAAACCTGCGTCACTGACGCTTGATGACGCAAGGCCCAGGAGGCACTTCGTGCCCGAGTAGAGTGTGTCTTGACAGGGAATGGAGGAACCTGACCCCAGATGGAATAGGTCTGAATAACCATCTGGAAATGGCCACAGAGGAAGCGGACAACCCTTTCCGAGGTACAGCAATGAGCAAAAATAGGGAGTCCGAGTTCCTAAAAGACTCCATTGCTGCCAGGTACACTCCAATTGCCCAGACTACATCCAAGGCATGCAAGGCAATTTCATTCAGATGTTTTGGCTTGGGACACAGGGAAAGCAACACAATGTTTTCATTCAAATGAAAATCAGAGACAACCTTTGGGAGGAACGACTGACAGGAGCGACAAACTACCTTATCTCTGTGAATCACCAGTAAGATGGACAGGATAACGCCACCAGTTCCGACACCCTGCGTGCAGAGGTGATAGTAACTAACCAAAAAAACCCACCTTTTGAGACAGCATAAGCAAAGGAATCTCCCGAATATTCTCAAATGGAGGCTTCTGGAGGGCCAAAAGCACCAAATTGAGGTTCCAAGGCGGCAATGGAGACCGCACAGGAGAACCCATATGACAGACACTCTGAAGGTGCGCACCAAGGAGTATGTGGCCAAGGGTCGTTGGAAGAAGACCGCCAAAGCCGACACCTGGCCCTTGATGGTACTCCAGGCCAGTTTCTGTTCAACCCCCATTGAAGGAAGGTCAAGATCCAAGCCACCGAGAAGGAGTGAGGATTAACCTGAAGAGACTCAGACAACGCAATGTACGTCTTCCATGTACGATGGTAGATCTTCCTAGAAGTAGATTTCCTAGCTTTTAACAGCATTGGAATCATTGACTCTGATAAACTTCTATCCATCAGCACCTGGCGTTCAACAGCCAAGCCGTCAAAACTAGTGACTGTAAAGCAGGATGTAAGATTGGTCCTTGAAACGGCAGATCCTTCCTGAAAGGAAGCTTCCACGGAAGGACGGCGACCAGCCGCACCAAGCGTGGTGAGCCCAGTCCGAAGCCACCAAGATGACTGAAATCCCTTCTGCCTCGATCCTGCGTAGAAGTCTTGGCAGAAGCTGGAGAGGAGGGAAGGCGTAAATCAGATGATACTGAGCCCACAGGGCCACCAGCACATCCGTGGCATCGGCCAGAGGATCCCGTGACCGAGCCACAAACTTCTGCAGCTTTCTTTTGAGCCGAGACGCCAACAGATCCACCTCAGGGATGCCCCACCAGAGACGCAACTGATGAAACCCCTCCGGATGAAGGGACCACTCCCCTTGTTCCAACGCCTGCCGACTGAGGTAATCCGCCTGACAGTTTTCCACCCCTGGAATATGTACGGCGGAGAGGGCTGTAATGAACAGTTATGCCCACCTTAGAATGCCAGCTACCTCCAGAGCCAACACTTAATGTGCTCCCCCCGTGATTAACATAAGCCACAGCAGTGGCATTGTCCGATTGAATGCACACTAGATATCCCTGAAGACGATCCGTCCAATGGTCCAGGCACAGTCTGATTGCTCAGAATTACAAGACATTGATCAGTAGTCTGGACTTTTCAGTGTCCAGATCCCCTGAGCAGAATTTTTGTTGAGGCCTCCTGAGCTGCACAGGCCGGCATCCATGTTGACCACTGTCCAATACAAGGGGAGAAAGGATTTGCCCAGCTCCTTCGTTCCCTGGCTCAGTTCCCTGGTTCCCTGGTTCCTAGTCCCATTTGGCCAGAATCTCCCTTTGCAGGGACCTCGTATGGGACTGTGCAAATGGAACCACCTTGAAGGTAGACACCATCAGGCCCAGCACCCGCATGCAAGTCCAGAGGGATGACCATCTGCTGGACAGCAGGAGATGAATTGCAGCTTGCAGTTTCTGGAGTTTGTCCAGAGAAAGGAGCACTCTTAGCTAAGGCAGAGTCCAGAGTCAGACATAGATAGTCCAGCTTTGTGGACGGAACCAGAGCAAACTTCTGAAAATTCAGAATCCAGCCAAACTCACTCAGAGTTCGTATGGTAATTTCCAGGTTTTCAACCAGAGCAGTAGGAGACTCCACTCTAAGAAGCAGGTCGTCCAAGTAGCCCAGTACCACGACCCCCCGTTGGCGTAATATTCTAGCACCGGGGCGAACAGTTTTGTGAAGACCAGAGGAGCAGAGGCGAGACCAAAGGGTAATGCCAAACTGATATTGCTCCTCCCCCACAGCAAAAGCAGAGGAAGCGCTGGTGACCGGCACATACTGGAATGTGAAGGTAAGCATCCTTGAGGTCCATAGAGGCAAGAAAATCCCCCTGATGCAGGGATGCCACCATCTAGCGAATGGACTCCATCCTGAACTTCTGCACCTGCACAAAGCAGTTCAGCGCTTTGAGGTCCAGGATTGGACGCACCTTGCCTGCCTTCCTGGGAACTGGGTACCCTTCCGGGAAACGGGTCCGGTAACCAAACGAAGACGTCCCCCCCACCCCAGGTTCGGATGAGGGCGCACCTTCATGCTGAAGGAGCCTTGTGTGCGGGTCTGGAGAAGCCCGCTCTCGGCCTGCCAGACCAGGTTAGTTTGGATCCTCCAGAGGAGACCCTGAAAGGCTTTGAGCCCTTGTCAGTCGACCCTGAGGGATGAAAAAACTTCTTATGAACCGAGAAGGAGGGCCCACGTCTACAACAAGATTCCTTGTCCTTAGTGGCCTGTGGAAGAAAAGTACTCTTTCCCCCTGCGAGACCTTAATTGATGTCATCCAGGGGAGCCCCAAACAGGCAATCCCCTTGAAAGGGGAGATCAGTCAAGGCCTTTTTAGAAGTCTGGTCGACAGACCAGCATTTAAGTCAAAAGACACGCCGAAAGACCAGTGCCGAAACAGAGAGCTGAGCCACTAGGCATCCAAAGAGGCATCACAGATAAACTGCAGTCCCTGGGACCAACTGGTCCGCCAGCTTAGCAAAGGCAGGGGTGAGCCGTTCTCCCTCCAGGTCACGGCGTAAAAGCTTAACCAACCTGGTCAGAGTTTACGAAACCACGGCAATGGTGAATACTGGCCTCAGTGCCGAACCAGTCAGAGTGTACATATTGCAGCCCACAGCCTCCGCCTTCCTGTAAGTCGGATCCTTAAAGGCCGGGGACTCTTCAACCGGAATCATGGTTGCCTTGGTCAATCTGGTAAATGGGAGGGTCCACCACCGGTGGAACAGTCCACTACTTAATAAGAGACGCCTAGTAAATCGCTTAGGTGTATATATATATGATTTATTAATATATTAGATAGAATATGTTTAACAGTTACATAGTTGGCGAGGTTTAAAAAAAATGACACCAGTCCATCCAGTTTAATCCTGTGGTGTGTGTGCTTGTGTCCACAGTACATTGCATGTCTCTGTATGTTGTGATCATTAATGTGCCCATTTCTAATATTTTTTTTTTTTTTTTTTAATTATTGACACTCCCTGCTGATACCACTGCTTGAGGAAGAGAATTCCACAACCTTACCGCTCTGACAGTAAAGAACCCTCTATGCAATTTAAAGATTAAACTGCTTCTCTTCCAATTTAAGTGAATTGCTGTGCATCTTTGTTAACTTCCTTTCACTGAAAAGTTTTCTCCTTATGCAAGGGTCACAGTACAGAATTTGTACATTGCCATTATATCCCCTTACAAGTGTCTCCTCTCCAGAGAGAATACGTTCAATTCTTGTAGCCTTTCCACATAGCATAGGGGAGAGCCTCTAGTCCCTTTATTAGCTTTGTCGCCCTTCTCTGGACTCTCTCCAGTTCCAGCACATCCTTCTTGAGGACTGGTGCCCAGAACTGGATGGCAAACTCAAGATGTAGCTGGACCAGAGTCTTGTAAAGTGGAAGAATTATCGTTTTACCTCTGAAGTGAATCCTTTTTAAAATGCATGCCAATATACTGTTGGCCTTGCTTGCAGCAGCTTGGTGTTGCATTCCATTGCTGAGCTTGTCCTCTACTAGGACTCCCAGGTCCTTTTCCATCCTAGATTCCCCCAGAGGTTCTCCCCCTAGTGAGTAACTTGCATTTGCAAAGTTGAGCGAGGGTCAGTGGGCGGGGGCGCGAGACACCATTGAGGTCTTAAGGGTCGTTGGTCAGCTTGGCGGGGCAAGGAGCTCAAAAGCACGGAGGCTTAAACACTTCCCAACCACCCACCGCCCATTTACTGCGGCAGGGTAGTTCTCCTGCGCAAACAGATGTACACACTCCCGCCCCCACTCGGCAGCGGGGGAGCCGATGCGTGTGTCAGGCGACTCAGATTGCCGCCTGACACCCGCGATTGCTCCCCGCTGAGAGCGACCCTATACACAGCCGACCGTCCTTCTCCCTGAAATGATCACAAAGCTCATGTGATCCTTCTATATAGGATCACAGGTCTCTATGGTCATCTCAGAAGCCACGACCCCTCCACAGTTAGAATCACTCCCCTAGGGTCACATTTAACCCCTTGATCACCTATACTGTTAACCCCTTCCCTGCCAGTGTCATTATTACAGTATCCGTGCATATTTTTAGCATCGATTACTGTAGTAATGTCACTGGTACCCCCAAAAGTGTCAAAAATGTCAGTTAGGGGTCCGATCTGTCCGCCGCAATGTCGTAGTCACGATAAAAACCAACAACAACAAAAAAAAAAATTACATAAATCTTTCCCGTATTATTGCTTGTTGCAATTTTTTTCACCAAAAATATGTAGCAGAAAACAAATTGGCCTACAAATGTAAAAAAAAATTGATTTTTATTTTTTTTTTTTTGAGAATGTCATAGCAGAATGTGAAATTTTTTTTTTTTTTTTCTTTCAAAATTGTCGCTCTTTTTTTTGTTTATAGCTCCGAATGCCGCCTGACACCAGCGATCTCTCCTCTCCTCTGTTTACACAAGCGGGCGGATCTCCGAACTCGATTCCCCGACGATCAGGGAAGAGCAGCGGTGATCGCCGCCGCTCCTCCCCTGGCCCGACTCCCGCTGTGACTGAAAACAGCGGGAGCGCCGCCTACAGGGGGAGGAGTCCAGTGACATAGGTCTACGTCGCTGGACGGAATCAAGCCACTTTGCCGCAGTATGGTCAATGTGACCGGTCGGCAAGTGGTTAAAAAAAATTAGCTTAGGCTTTAGAACCACTTGACCTCCCAGAAGATTTACCCCCCCTTCATCACATGGCTATTTTTTTTGCGATACAGTACTGCGTTACTTTGACAAGTGTGTGTGTGTGTGTGTGTGTGTGTGTGTGTGTGTGTGTGTGTGTGTGTGTGTGTGTGTGTGTGTGTATATTCATATATTTATTTCTTTCCACTAGAAAGCATTGCCAATAAAAAAAAAAAAAAAAAAAAAAATTCTAAAAAATTTAAAATTCCATTAAAAATTTAGACCAATATGTATTCTGCTACATATTTTTGGTAAAAAAAAAAAAAAAAAAAAAATCACAATAAGCGTATATTGATTGGTTTGCGCAAAAGTCATAGCATCTACAAACTAGGATATATATATATATATATATATATACACACACACATATATACATATATACACTGGAATTTGTATTTATTTTCCTATTTTTCTACTAGTAATGGTGGCGATCAGTGAATTACAGTGGGACTGCGATATTGCAGTGGACAATCGGGCATTGACATTTTGCAGGAACCAGGGACACGGATGCACAGAGATCAGTGCTAAAAATGTGCAAGTCGCTGTACTAACGGTACTGGCTAAGAAGGGGTTAAACATTTTGGGCGATCAAAAGGTTAATTGTGTGCATAGCCAGTGTTTTTGTGTAACTGTAAGTGCTGCTTTTACTAGGCTGAAGAGCTGGATTTTATTCGCTGCTTTGCAGGGACACAACATCCATCCCTTTCCCTGTCAAGAGTGGAGATCTACTTTGTTTACATAGGCAGATCTCGATTCTGAGTCTCTGCCCGACGATTGGTGGGTGCCAGCGGACATTCAGTGCCCGACACACACAAATCGGCTTCTGCTGTCTATACTGTAGAAAAGGCGTGCCCACTGTAGGCGGAAGTGCAAAATCATATATATATTTATATATTATTACATCTAGTCACCTTCCGTGGTTTGACGATTTTAATTCGAAACTAGTAAACCTAACACCTGGTAATTTTCTTTTTAAACTGTATTTATTAAAGGCAAAAGAAATACGGTACAGAAACAGGCGGTTGAAAGATTAGGTACATGCCTTGATAGTACAAGTCGAATTGAAATACATAACGGCAGCATATAACAAAGTAACAGGTAACAATGGGATAATGTGATACGTATAGGGGGTGGTCCCGGCGCTCCATCTGAGAAGCATTGAGGGCACGCACTCAATGTAGGTTTGGCCTAGGTCACAATGCATGGATGGACCCCCAAACAGACCTGAAGAAGGGGTCTCAGCCACAACAAAGATACATATCTAGAGTAGTTGTGCCGGAGGCCGGGTGGGGGCAGGGATGGCGGGGCTGGGAGGAAATCAGGGTAAGTAGGTGAGGGTCGTGGGGGGGGGTAATAGAAGGTGCCCGGAGAGAGAGTCTCGAATCCCCATTGGGGCCCAGGTGGGAATATCGGGCCGGTACTGAGGACGCTAAATCAGGTGAGTACAAGGCTATCATCAAGGCCTGGCAGCAGACAATGGTCAATCCAGGGCCTCCAGAGCCGTTCATATGGGGTCAGTTTGTCCAACAAAATTGCTTCCGTTTTAGCATGTAGCATGGCTTGGGCAACTCTGTTCAGCATAGCCAGGTGACAGAGCGTGGGGGTTTTCCATGCCTTCGCGATGGTTTGCTTAGCTGCAGTGGTGACATACAGGTAGAGAATTTAAATTGACGACGGGTGAGGTCAGGTGGTTTGCGACTCAGGAGTGCTGATGCCGGGTCAGGGGCAAGAAAGGTGCCAAACATGGTAGACAGGATTTTGTATACTTCGGACCAGAAGGCTCGCACCACAGGGCATTCCCACCAGATAGGTGTGTGGGTACCTGGGGATTCGCATCCCCAGAAGCAACGAGGGGGGAGTACTGAGGTACCCATTTAGAGATCCTAGTTGGAACCAAATACCATCTGGAAAGGACCTTGTAGTTGGTTTCGAGTGCAACAATATTTGGGGATGCCGATTTGAACACCTGGTAATTTTCAAACTCTATTCCGGCCTATAAGTTAACAAAAACTATACACTGATAAATCATATTCAAGCAGTAAAACCCCCACAGGCTTATTTAAAGTGTCATTAAACCCACATCATAAAAAAAAAAAAAAAAACTATCAACAAAATGGTTAATTGCATGCTGTTCATATTCACTCAGTCACTATGAGATTCGTTTTCTTCTTTCTGCAAAAAACCTGGTTTATCCTGCTATTCTCTATCGCCGCCTCCTGTCCAAGTTCCCACTTCAGCTAGGGATTTTGCAGAGCAGCGTTGGCAGCCAGTGCACATGCGCAGTTTTCGGTGTATTTCAACCATGAGCATTTCCTCCCCATCACATCTGAGCAGCCCATATGACTATAGTCACACGTGGGTATATACAGTCTGGTAAATTACAGTCCATTTCCTCCCTCTTCTATACCCAATAACCAGCTAAACACAATAGGGATAGGATATTACATCTTGATTGATGGAGACTTCACCTCCCTGGTATTCCAAGACACAGGTTGGAGGGGCGTGACAGAATTTGTGAGTGGAAGAAATGTTATATCCAAAAAATAATAACCATTTGATTTCAAATATACAGTATATATGTATGACAATTTAAAACAGTTTAATTCTAACAAAAACAATAACAAAAATAAAGCTGCGCTAAAGTGATGTAGGTTAATACAGTATATTATATATGATATATAGGCAGTGGGCAATCAAACAAAAATTAAATAAACGAATATATAAACGAGCACAAAAAGATCACTGCCTATAATGGTGAAGCAAGCCCCCGTAGACGAATGGGGTAGCAAACAAAATATATAACATAAACGCAAGTGCAATTACTTCTACGCATGTGCAAGACGTATCGCACGCTCCCGAGTCTGATATTAATTATACTCTGTATCCCAAAGGCTGTTTTTTTTTTTTTTTTTTTTTGTTTTCCTTTCTTTTAAATGTGACCAGCAGAGGAGCTCCTCCTGCCACGGTCTTCTCACAAGGAGGCTGGGGAAGAAGGTTAAACACACACACACAGGATCTCACAAATGTGAGTACACCCCTCACATTTTTGTAAATATTATATTAGATCTTTTCATGTGACAGCACTAAAGAAATTACATTTGCTACAATGTAAAGTAGTGAGTGTACAGCTTGTATAACAGTGTAAATTTGTTGTCCCCTCAAAATAACAACACACAGCCGTTAATGTCTAAACCTCTGGCAACAAAAGGAGAGTACACCCCTAAATGGGCCCAATTTGGAAATTTTCAAAGTGTCAATATTTTGTGTGGCCACCATTATTTTCCAGCACTGTCTTAACCCTCTTGGGCATGGAGTTCACCAGAACTTCAAAGGTTGCCACTGGAGTCCTCTTCCACTCCTCCATGATGACATCACGGAGCTGGTGAATGTTAGAGACCTTGCGCTCCTCCACCTTCCATTTGATGATGCCCCACAGATGCTCAACAGGATTTAGGTGTGGAGACCCGCTTGGCCAGTCCATCACCTTTACCTTCAGCTTTTTTTTAGCAAGGCAGTGGTCGTCTTTGAGGTGTGTTTTAGGCTTATGTTGGAATACTGCCCTGTGGCCCAGGCTCCGAAGTAAGGGGAACAAGCTCTGTGTCACGTACCTGGTCCTGAAGTCGAAATGCTGAGAGGGCTCTCCTTGCGGCTGAGTGCTCGGTGTCCCTGAAGGTGGTAACAGGAAGCACAAAGCAGCAGGGATTGCCAGCTGTGCCCCAGATGAGGGTTGGTGGTAGGTAGGTAGGTAGATCTCTCTGCAGGTGAACACCAGAGGAGGTGAGCACAAGGACCCAGGAGTGCTGAGGATGGTGCAGACTGAAGGCAAGTACTGCAGGCTGGGTACAGCAGATGGGCACCAAGGCAGATCACAGTAGAAGGTGTAGTCGGGAACGGAAGCAGAGGTTAGTAAGTCAGTGGTCAGCAGATCAGATAGAGTTGTGGTTAGGCAAGCCGGGGTCATACCCAGGGCAGATGACAGGAGAAGATCCGTGAACAATCCGAGGTCAGAGCTGGGAGCAAGACAAGATGAATCCAAGAGCAAGCCGGGTTGAAAACAGGTGATCAGAAGCAGCAGCAAACACAGGAACAGGAAGCTGAAGACCAGTCAGCAATGTTCATGTGCAACAGACATCCTTTTAAAAGACCAGAGGGTGCTGGGATTGGACGTCCATTTTGTGCGCCAGCGTGCACACTTCTTCGCCCCTAGTGAACGTGAATTTGCAATCCAGCTAGCTCCCCGACACTCTGCTTCAGTATGTCACCATACATGTTGGCATTTATTCCCTCAATGAACTGTAGCTCCCCAGTGCCAGCAGCACTCATGCAGCCCCAGACCATGACACTCCCACCACCATGCTTGACTGTAGGCAAGACACACTTGTCTTTGTACTCCTCACCTGGTTGCCGTCACACACGCTTGACACCATCTGAACCAAATAAGTTTATCTTGGTCTCATAAGACCACAGGACATGGTTCCAGTAATCCATGTCCTTAGTCTGCTTGTGTTCAACAAACGGTTTGCGGGTTTTCTTGTGCATCATCTTTAGAAGAGGCTTCCTTCTGGAATGACAGCCATGCAGACCAATTTAAAGCAGTGTGCGGCGTAAGGTCTGAGCACTAACAGGCTGAACCCCCCCCCCCCCCCCCAACCACTTCAACCTCTGCAGCAATGCTGGCAGCACTCCTACGTCTATTTCCCAAAGACAACCACTGGATATGACGCTGAGCACGTGCATTCAACTTCTTTGGTGGACCATGGCGAGGCCTGTTCTGAGTGGAACCTGTCCTGGCAAAGCCCATACAGCGGTTTAACAAGACCCTGAAACTGACCTGCAGCACAGTGGCCATCTTCCTATAGCCTAGGCCATCTTTATGTAGAACAACAATTATTTTTTTTAGGTCCTCAGAGTTCTTTGCCATGAGGTGCCATGTTGAACTTCCATTGACCAGTAAGAGAGTGAGAGTGATCACACCAAATTTAAAACACACCTGCACCCCATTCACATCTGACACCTTCTAACACTAATACCATTGACACTTTGGGCCCAATTTGGACATTTTCACTTAGGGGTGTACTCCTTTTTGTTGCCAGCGGTTCAGACATTAATGGCTGTGTTGAGTTATATTAAGGGGACAGCAAATTTACACTGTTATACAAGCTGTACACTCGCTACTTTACATTGTAGCAAAGTGTCATCTCTTCAGTGTTGTCACATGAAAAGATATAAAATATTTACAACAATGTAAGGGGTGCACTCACTTTTGTGAGATACTGAGATAGAGATGATAGATAGATATATATCTATCACACATACAACAAAATTAAACACTTTTGTCTTTGCCCCCATTTTTCATGAGCAGAATTCAAAGATCTAAGACCTTTTCCATGTACACAAAAGGCCTATTTCTCTCAAATATTGTTCGTAAATCTGTCTAAATCTGTGTGACACTTCTCCTTTGCTGAGATAATCCATCCACCTCACAGGCGTGGCATATCAAGATGCTGATTAGACAGCATGATTATTGCACAGGTGTGCCTTAGGCTGGTCACAATAAGGTCACTCTAAGTGCCGATTTGCACTGATCCGACTTGGTCACCTGACAAGTAGCTTGCAATGCTGTGCAATGGAACCGTTCTAATCAGAACGACTCAAGTCGCTCCGACTTAGAAAAAGGTTCCTGCACTATTATTTTGCAAAAGTTCGGAGCGACATGCATTGACTTCCATTATGAGAAGTCGTTGCAAGCCGCGCCGAAGTCACAGTGCACGGGTGACTTCATTAGTCGCCTGAAGTCGGGGCGACTTCGAGTCGGATCAGTGTGAACCGACACTAAAATGTGCAGTTTTATCACGCAGCCAGCTCAACCTGCCAGCACAGGTTATTTTTTTGATATTCCCAAGGCAATAAACAAAGCAATGTGACCATTCTAGTCTTAACCTACAGTGCTCTCCTTCTCTTTATGTATGCAGACATCCAAATGAAGCCCCATAAGAGATCCAGTATCCGAAGAGGAAGAGACAACTCACTCCTGCCCATCATTGGCAAGGAATGAACAATAGACAAACAATAAGCAAATTTAATAGGATTGGCTCCCGCTCAATGATTTGAAGTCATACAATACAGCAGTAAACGGTTTGTGTATTTTTATTTTAAGATAGGGAGTGGTTTTTACTATGTGAGGTAGGAAGAGTGAGGTTTCTCTTCCACTCCTGGGCATTGGACACGTTATAGAGGATGATTTGGACCCCATGGGTGGATGCACAGAGAGGGAGAGCACTGCAGTTTTAAACTAGAATGGTCAACATATTTTTTTTTTTTTTTTTTTTTACACCCAAGCCAAAAAAACATATCTTGGGCCTGCAGCAGATCCATAGGATATTGAAATGCTCTAATCGTATAAACTTGTATAAAAACACACAATGTTTAAATTACATTGACCCTTACTTTTCTGTATATGGATGATGGCACTGTAATAGTTTTAATAATAATAAAAAAAAAAATTGAGAGAGATTATATACATCTCTAAATCAAAAAGGGGTTCCTGCACAAAAAGTAATTTTATTCCAACTATTTTATTCCATAATTGGAATTTTATTCCAACTATAAAATTCAATAGTAATAATATGTTGTGTATATATATATATATATACACACACACACACACACACACACACACACACACACACACACACACACACACACACACACACACACACACACTAATATTATATATATATATTTTTTTTTTTTTATGAGCTGAACTCAAAGATCTAAGACTTCTATGTACATAAAAGGCCTATTTCTCTCAAATATTGTTCACAAGTCTGGCTAAAATCTGTGTTAGTGAGCACTTTTCCTTTGCCGAGATAATCCATCCACATCACAGGTGTGGCATATCAATATGCTAATTAGACAGCATGATTATTGCACCGGTGTGCTTTAAGCCTAGTACACACGCAACTAATTTCCGCCGACCGGTCGTCCATCTTTTGTCCAGAGTGGTGTTTTGTTGGTTGGAATGTGCTCTAGACTGCACACAAATTTTGTCGACTGACAGAATTCTACTTCAGAAGTGATGTCATGTGTTGGTTTGCTTCCTTTGTGTTCTTTCTTCTATGAGCATGCCCAGTCTTGCTCATAAGATTTTTCCCTGTCGAAATCTGTACTGACTGCACGAAATTCGGACGTGGTTTGACGGAGGACAAAAATTTTATAGCCTGCACACCAGATTTTTTTTGGCCGAAAAGTCGGAGTCGGTTGTTGGAAGCATCATACTAACAGACCGAAAATCGGCGGATTGGTCGTCGGACGAAAATTCCCGGCCAAATTTTGATGCGTGTGTACGAGGCTTTAGGCTGGTCACAATAAAAGGCCACTCTAAAATTAGCAG
Organism: Pelophylax lessonae; assembly: GCF_965119305.1. NCBI lineage: Eukaryota > Metazoa > Chordata > Amphibia > Anura > Ranidae > Pelophylax > Pelophylax lessonae. Next base: position 215,616,773 of record NC_138775.1, on the reverse strand, counting down.
TTTTACAGTACTGGGGGGGGGGGGGGGGGGACACGCTGTCATATTTGCCAATCCAGAGAATCCCAAACATGCTCAATGGGTGACATGTCCACTAAGTATGCTGGCCATGCATGAACTGGGATGTGTACAGATCCTTGAAACATGGGGCCATGCATTATAATGCTGCAACATTAGGTGATGGGTGTGAATGAATGGCACAACAATGGGCCTCAGAAACTCCTCGCGGTACCTCTGTGCATTCAAAGTGCCATCAATAAAACGCACCTGGGTTTGTTGTCCATAACATACGCCTGCCCATACCATAACCCCACCGCCACCATGGGCCACTCGATCCACAACGTTGACATCAGCAAACTGCTCACCCACACAACGCTATACATGATGTCTGCCATCTGCCCTGTACAGTGAAACCCAAGATTCATCGGTGATGAGAATACCTCTCCACAGTGCTAGACACCATGGAATGTGAGCATTTGCCCATTCAAGTCAGTTATGATGACAAACTGCAGTCAGGTGGAGACTCTGATGAGGATGACTAGCATGCAGATGAGCTTCCCTGAGACGGTTTCTGACAGTTTGTGCAGAAATTCTTTGGTTATGCAAACTGATTGTTGCAGCAGCTGTCCGGGTTGCTGGTCTCAGACGATCTTGGAGGTGAAGATGCTGGATGTGGAAGTCCTGGGCTGGTGTGGTTACACGTGGTTTGCGGTTGCGAGACGGGTTGGATGTACTGCCAAATTCTGTGAAACGCCTTTGGAGAGAAACGAACATTCAATTCATGGGCAACAGCTCTAGTGGACTTTCCTGCAGTAAGCATGCCAATTGCACGCTCCCTCAAAACTTGCAACATCTGTGGCATTGTGTTGTGTGATAAAACTGCATATTTTAGAGTGGCCTTTTATTGTGACCAGCCTAAGGCACACCTGTGCAATATTCATGCTGTCTAATCAGCATCTTGATGTGCCACACCTGTGAGGTGGATGGATTATCTTGGCAATGGAGAAGTGCTCACTAACACAGATTTAGACAGATTTGTCAACAAGATTTGAGAGAAATAGGCCTTTTGTGTACATAGAAGTCTTAGATCTTTGAGTTCAGCTCATGAAAAATGGGGGGGAAAAAACCAAGTGTTGCGTTTATAATTTTGCTCTATATAAAATATTATATATTTATTCTCACAAAAGTGAGTACACCTCACATTTTTGTAAATATTTTATTTATCTTTTCATGTAACACTTTGCTACAATGTATGACCTTGTAACACTAATGTGTCACATGACACCAAGGAGGGAAAATGGCCAATTGGGCCCAATTTGGACATTTTAACTTAGGGGTGTACTCACTTTTGTTGCCAACTGTTGCTGAGAGATCTTCAGACCTCACTTTCATAAACTGGCCGTTTCAGACAGAACGGCCGTGTACTGTGATGAGAAGCGGAGAACATAAACTGGTATTCATCAGAGATCAGTTGTTATTGTGAGGGTCGTGGCTTTTCTCTGTTTCATAAACGGACACCTATGTGATGTAAGAGAGTGAGGTTTCTCTTCCACTCCTGGGCATTGGACATGTTATAGAGGTTGATTTGGACCCCATGGGTGGATGCACTGGGAGAGGGAGAGCACTGCAGTTTAAAACTAGAATGGTCAACATATGTTTTTTAGGAATAAGTGTATCAGGTGCGCTAATCAATGAGGTGATGTTTCCAAATCTTTGGCAGTGAAAACACAGGAATGATTTTAACAAACTAACAATGTGCTACTGATATCAAAAAATATGGTGTACATCAGATGTGTTTGAATTTATGGAGGGATAAATAAAACACAAACTTAAACCACAGTATTAACAGTGAAAACACCGGTGTGCGTCTCAGATGTGCATGGTGCTACATTAAGTCCCAAATAATATCCAAAAATAGTCCAAATAAAATATGATGTGATGAAGCCTTCAAACTGAAGAGGTGAAGATCTTGTGACTCTATTCAATATCCCACCACCAGCGTAGCTTCTTACCAGAAAGATGAGAATACAGGGCATACAAATATGTGATTCCGCTCCAGAGATCGGACACCAGAAAGGTTTAGAAGATTTACCCCTAACACCGTCCAAGAGGAATGGAGGTGATAAGCCTCTTACCGAATCAATGAATGGGTAGAGCTGTAAACCAACATGTTTTTTGCCTTGTGTGTAATAAAAGATCTTGGGCCTTCAGTAGATTCATAGGATATTGAAATGCTCTAATTGTATCCACTGTATTTAAAAGCTTAAAGTGATATAAAACACACAATGTTTGAATTATGTTATCCCTTCTCTTTCTTTATATAAATGATGGCACTGTAATTATTTTTAGAATTAAAAAAAGAATATATATAAAAAAAATTACTACAGTGCCAATATATATATATATATATATATATATATATACATACACATATATATATATATATATATATATATATATATATATATATACATATACATATACACACACATATAATTATGAACGTAACACTTGTTGACCGTTGCCAGCTCAGAGGTGGAGAATCTGGAAGAGAAGCTGGTGTGATTAGAGGAAGACTTCTTTCTTCCTATACATCAGTACCAGTTGGTTAAAAGTGATTAAATATTTTTTTTTTAGTATTATGTATTTATATATATATATATATATATATATATATATATATATATATATATATATATATATATATATATATATATATATATATATATATATATACACATATACATACATACATACATACTATCTCACAAAAGTGAGTACACCCCTGACATTTTTGTAAATACTTTATCATATCTTTTCATGTGACAACACTGAAGAAATGACACTTTGCTACAATGTAAAGTAGTGAGTGTACAGCTTGTATAAGAGTGTAAATTTGCTGTCCCCTCAAAATAACAACACACAGCCATTAATGTCTAAACCGCTGGCAACAAAAGTGAGTACACCCCCAAGTTAAAATGTCCAAATTGGGACCAAAGTGTCAATATTTTGTGTGGCCACCATTATTTTCCAGCACTGCCTTAACCCTCATCGGCATGGAGTTTACCAGAGCTTCACAGGTTGCCACTGGAGTCCTCTTCCACTCCTCCATGATGACATCACGGAGCTGGTGGATATTAGAGACCTTGGGCTCCTCCACCTTCCATTTGAGGATGCCCCACAGATGCTCAATAGGGTTTAGGTCTGGAGACACACTTGGCCAGTCCATCACCTTTAACCTCAGCTTCTTTAGCAAGGCAAGGTCGTCTTGGAGGTGTGTTTGGGGTCGTTATGTTGGAATACTGCCCTGTGGCCCAGGTGAGGGGGATCATGCTCTGCTTCAGTATGTTACAGTACATGTTGGCATTCATGGGTCCCTCAATGAACTGTAGCTCCCCAGTGCAGCCCCAGACCATGACACTCCCACCACCATGCCTCGCCTGTAGGCAAGATACACTTTACTTTGTACTCCTCACCTGGTTGCCGCCACACATGCTTGACACCATCTGAACCAAATAAGTTTGTCTAGGTCTCATCAGACCACAGGACATGGTTCCAGTAATCCATGTCCTTAGTCTGCTTGTCTTCAGCAAACTGTTTGCGTGATTTCTTGTGCTTCATCTTTAGAAGAGGCTTCCTTCTGGGACGATATCAATGCAGACCAATTTGATGCAGTGTGCGGCGTATGGTCTGAGCACTGACAGGCTGACCCCCCCACCCCTTCAACCTCTGCAGCAATGCTGGCAGCACTCATACGTCTATTTCCCAAAGACAACCTCTGGATATGACGCTGAACACGTGCACTCCACTTTGGTCAACCATGGCGAGGCCTGTTCTGAGTGGAACCTGTCCTGGTAAACCGCTGTATGGTCTTGGTCAGCATGCTGTAGCTCAGTTTCAGGGTCTTGGCAAACTTCGTATAGCCTAGGCCATCTTTATATAGAGCAACAATTCTTTTTTTCAGATCCTCAGAGAGTTCTTGGCTATGAGGTGCCATATTGAACTTCCAGTGACCAGTAAGAGAGAGCGATTAACACCAAATTTAACACAGTCGTCCCCATTCACACCTGAGACCTTGTAACACATGTCACCAGGGGGAGGAAAATGGCTAATTGGGTCAATTTGGACATTGTCACTTAGGGGTGTACTCACTTTTGTTGCCAGCGGTTTAGACATTAATGGCTGCGTGTTGAGTTATTTTGAGGGGACAGCAAATTTACACTGTTATACAAGCTGTACACTCACTACTTTACATTGTAGCAAAGTGTAATTTCTTCAGTTTTGTCACAAAAGGCCTATTTCTCTCAAATATTGTTCATATTGTATAGTCTAAATCTGTGTGACACTTCTCCTTTGACGAGATAATCCATCCACCTCACAGGCACAAAACTGCGAGGGTGTACTTACTTTTGTGAGATACTATATAGTTATGCGACATTACATGTTCTTGTAAACTTTGGTTTAATTTTTTTAAACTGGGCGGCACTGTAATCTCATATCTCATGAGATTACAGGCAGACCACCCAGTTTTACGTGGATCTCAGCCGTTTTCAGAGGAAAAACTTCTCCTCTGTTCTCCCTGTGAGAAGTGAAGTTCTTGGCTTCATAAACAGGGTGCCAGAGGAGATCATTTTCCTCTGAGAACTGCCGAGAAGTGAACTGAGAGAAAAAAAAAAAAAAAACTCTCCATTTAATAAACGTACACCTTAGTTAAAACCACTCCCTATCTTAAAACAAAAATAAAAACCATTTACTGTATTGTATGACTTCAAATCATTGAGCAGGAGCCAATCCTATTAAATTTGCTTATCGTTTGTCTATTGTTCATTCCTTGCCAATGATAGGCAAGTGTGAGTTGTCTCTTCCTCTTCGGATACCGGATCTCTTATGGGGCTTGGTTTGGATGTCTGTATACATGGAGAGGAGAGCAATGTAGGTTAAGACTAGCACGGTCACATTGCTTTGTTTATTGCCTTAGGAATATCAAAAAAGAATCTTGCACTGGCAGCTCACTTGAAAACAGATGGGTGTTGTCAATTAATGTATTTAAGCATTCCCCCCAGACCAGTTCCCATCGCTAAGATGAACCCCGAATGACTAAAATGCATTAGAGGTCGGGTCCTGTAGGCGGGGATCTGGATGGGCAGTTTTCAGTCCAATTAAAAAAAAATAAAACTTGATGACGAACGTTTAATTGGAGTGCGACTTTGCTTTCAGCACATTACTTGCAAGTGTTACTGCAATCAGTTGCCAGCTTTAAAGTGTAAAGGCAGAAGTTTAACTTAATGCATTCTATGTATTAAGATAAAAAGCATTCTGTGTGTAGCAGCCACCCTCAACCCCCCTAATACTTATCTGAGCCCCCTCTCTATTCAACAAGGTCCACAGGTCTCTTGGCCATCCTAATTTGCTGAGACACAGCAGCAGCTCCATTGGCTCCCGCTGTTGTCAGTTAGCCAATAAGGAGAGATGGGGGCGGAGAGATGGGGGCGGGTTGAATGGAAGCTTTGTGTCTAAATGAATACAGGGAGCTGCAGCTTAGTTCAGGATGCCCCCACCCCCGCCCCCCCCCCCCCATAGCAAGCTGCTTGCTTTGGGGGAACTCAACAGGAGGAAGGAGCCCAAGAACAGTGAAAAGGGACTCGAAAAGAGGAGGATCTGTGCAAAATCACTTTACAGAGCAGGTAAGAACATTTTTTTTTTTTTTTTTGAATAACAAACAAAAGACTTTACAATCACTTTAAGACCCCGTTCAGACAGGGGCGACACGATTTGATGGGGCGACCTGTGAAGTCACGGTGCACAGGTCGCCCCAAAGTAGTACAGGACCCTTTTTCTAAGTCGGAGCGACTTGTGTCGCTCCTATTAGAACGGGTCCTGTGCTAATCAATGGCGAACGACCCACCGCGACTTGTCTGGCGACCAAGTCGCCTGACAAGTCACGCTAGTGTGAATGGGGTCTAAATGGTGACTTTCAGCCTCATGTAACCACCTGTGATCAGATAATGACGGAGCAGCAGCCGTTGGTGCAATAAGGAAGTTCTTTGATCAGCTGACCTCATTGAACCATGCACTGCTCCTTCAGGAGATTGCGCCTGCCCACCTCTCGACTACTTTTGTTCCACCCAGTGCTGCTTTGCTTTCTAAAACCCACCCACTGCTGAAACTCTACCCATAGGTCTAGTACAGCACTGCTACAGTACCTATGTCCCACCCACCTCTGTAGTTACATGCTTCTCTCATTGTCAGTGGGCACTGTTCTCACTCAATATATAACCAGTGTACTCCTCTAATGATGGATCATTTGGTACCTCTCCTTGCATAGATCATTCATTTGGCAAGGTGCATACTGGAACAGGAGACGGAGCCGATAGATAGCAATGGTGGAGCAGAGGTGTAGTATTGAAAACTGGAGACAGAGACCGATTCATAAATTATATTGCAGGGGGGGGGGGGGGGGCGGTATAAACAGCTCGATCTCAGTTTTTGTGGACGACTCAAAAAACAGCCAGGGCAATAACTTCACATCAGGATATCAGGATATAGAAATTTTACAGGAAGATCTGAATTAATGGGGTGGGCAACTACTTGGCAAATGAGGCTTAAAGTGATTGTAAAGTCTCTTTTTTTTTCCTATTAAAAATAACAAACATGTTATACTTCCTTCCTCTGTGCAGTGGTTTTGCTCAGGGCAGCATGGATCCTCCATTTTGGGTCCCTGGCTGGAGATCCTGGCTCCTCCCTCCTGTTAAGTGCCCCCACAGCAAGAAGCTTGCTATGGGGGCACCCAAGCCGAGTTGCAGCTTCATCTATCCATTCAGACACCCGAGCTGGTGTTTGGCCGCACCCCCTTTCTCTCCTGATGGGCTGACATTGACAGCAGCGGGAGCCAACTGAACCGCTGCTGTGTCTCAATCAATCAGGAGAGAGTCACAGACAGCTGAAGCACTTGTGGACATCGCTGAATAGAGAGGGGGCTCAGGTAAGTATTAAGGGGGGCTGCTGCACACAGGAGGCTTTTTATCTTAATACATAGAATGCATTAAGATAAAAAAAAAAAAAACCCTTCTGACTTTACAACTTCTTTAATGTTGAAAAATGTAAAGTGATGCACTTGGGGGCTAAAAATATAAAAACGCAAACTACTCACTAGAGGGAAAACTTCTGTGGTAATCAAGGATAGAGAAAGATCTGGGGGTCCTGGTAGAAGACAGACTGAGCAATAGCAGCCAATGTCAAGGTATAGCTAGCAAAGCCAGCAGACTATTGGCTTGCATTAAAAAGGGAATTTGCTCCACAAGATAAAAACTATAATCCTGCCACTTTATACAACTCTGGTTTGTCCACATCTAGAGTATTTTTGTCCAGTTCTGGCCACCAAACCTCAGCAAGTATGTGCTGGAGCTGAGAGAGAGAGAGAGCCCAAAGAAAGGCAACTAAATGAATAAGCATACTGGAGGACCTCAATTATGAGGAACGACTACAAGCACTAAATCTATTCACCCTGGAGAAGAGATGATTGAGAGGAGATATGCAAGCAGTATAAAAATACATCAATGATGATCCCAGCGTAGGAAAAAAAAACTTCAGGCACAGGGAACGCAAGAGGACACGGGAGGCCATATTTTGAGATTGGAGGAGAAACAATTTAACCTTAAGCTGCATAGGGGGGGTTTTCCCTGTCAGGGCGATAAGGATGTGGAACTCTTTTCCACATTTGGTGGTGTCAGTGGTGAATTTTGATATTTTTAAATTACTGTTGGACGTACAGCTTAGTGAACAACATACAGGGATATGGGAAATAATTATTGATACACATACACCTACGCAGGTTAAACTGGATGGACTATTGTATTTTTTCTATCTTGCCTACTATGAAACTATGATAAATGCCCAAGGCCTCATGCACACGGCACGTTTTTGTCATCTCTCTTAGATGCCGTTCCACCAGGGAGCTGTGTTTTGGCAGAAAAAGCGGCTGACATTTGTAATTGCGTGTTTTAGGCACATCAAGCGACAGGAAGTTAATTAAATAGGCCAGAATAATTAAAATGTATTCTGGCCATTGAAACAAATGAATGCTCAAGCACTAAACATGCCTAGTATTAAAGAGCCTAAAGCTTTTCTGCCAAAACTATGTTGTTCCTGGATGCAGCGCTTGTGGGTTTGTTTTTCTGCCTTTGGACTCCCATGTCTCTAAGCGCCCATGTTTGCCTGAACAACATAGGATAACATGCAGGGGCGTTTAGAGACAGAAAAAAAAAAACAAAACATGCCAAATGTATAAAGAGAAAGTCCCGCGCTATGAAATTTCAGGGGAAGAAGGGGCTGCAGTCTCCCTAAAATATAGCATAGAGCTATATCTAGATTATAAATGTATAGGGGTAGGGAAATGGCGCTGCCCAATGGGGGTAAATATGGTAAAAATGCACTCTAGTGAGTGTCACAGGTAAAATTGATATATGTATAACTCTTCCACAAAAATTAAATAAGCAATATATTCAAATATTACATAGAGCTAATCAATGACCACAATATGAATAAACAAATAAAGTACTTGGTGACTATGTGACATAAAGTGCAATCCAAAAAGTGACTTGTGGGAGGTAAAACCTCAATAAATAATTTTATAAAAATACTGATAATAAATAGCCGATAGATGATGTTATTTCATATAATAAAACTGGTGACAATATGTGAAATCCCAAAACTCTTCGTGTACAAAGGAAGGGTGCCCAGGGTGGTTGTAAAAAAAAGGATTGCACTCACCAGAGTGCCTAACCCCACACAGAAGTATAAGGCAGGGTATATTAACCGCTTGCCGACCGCCGCACGACTATTTACTGCGGCGATCAGCCCCATACAGGCAAAGTGACGTAGGACTAAGTGAGGTAGGCCTGTGAGCCTCTAGGGGGCGAGTGCGCACCGCTGGAGGCGTGCTCCCGCCCCCGCTCCTTTCCTAACAAGTCCGCGCGTCACTCGCGATCTCCCCGTGGAGAGGGAGATCTCCCCATGGAGAGGGAGAAAGGCAGGCGGCTGATGTAAACAAAGCCGCCTGTCATTCACCCTGATCTAACTGTAGAGATCATACGATCCTGCTATGTAGGATCGTATGTCTCTGTGGTTACATCACTAGCCACACCCCTTTACAGTTAGAAGCACGCCCCTAGGGACACACTTAACCCCTGCATCACCAATAAAGTTAACCCCTTCCCTGTCATTTTTACAGTAACAGTGCATATGTATAGCACTGATTACTGCAGTAATGTCACTGGTACCCCCAAAAGTGTCAAAAATGTCAGTCAATGGTCCGATCTGTCCGCCGCAATGTCGCAGTCCCGCAAAAAAAAAAAAAAAACACCCACCAAAAATTACAGAAATCTTTCCCTTAGTTGGTAAACACAATAACCTTTGAGCAAACCAATCAAAATATGCTTATTGCGATTTTTTTTACCAAACATATGTAGCAGAAAACAAATTGGCCAAAAATGTTCAAAAATTTTAGATTTTTACATTTTTTTTTGGGGGGGGGGGGGAATTTAATATAAGAAAAAATGTGAAAAATGGTTATTTTTTTCAAAATTGTCGCTCTTTTTTTGTTTATAGCGCAAAAAGTAAAAATCGCACAGGTGATCAAATACCTCCAAAAAAAGCTCTGTTTGTGGGGAAAAAAAAAAGGACATCAATTCAATTTCATTTGGGTACAGCGTCGCACGACCGCGTAATTGTCCGTTAACCACTTTACGTCTGCCTGCAGTAATATTACTGCGGCAGAGTGGCTCGTTATCGTCTGACGACGTAGTACTACATCGTCAGTCACTCCCCTTTCTCTGCGGCGCGCGCGCACCGCCGGAGGCTCGCTCCCGCTGTATTCAGTCACAGCGGGAGTCGGGCCAGGGGAGGAGCAGCAGCGATCGCCGCCGCTCTTCCCCGATCGTCGGGGATCTAGTGTGGAGATCCGCCTGCTTGTGTAAACACAAGCGGGCGGATCTCCTAAGTGACAGGCAGGGTCAGATTGCAGGGTTCAGCATAGCTGAACCCTGGATCTGTCCTTGTGTCACTCAGTCACCTCCCCCCACACACGTCAGTAAGCACCAGGCATACATTAACCCCTCCCTCTCCAATAAAATTAACCCCTTCCCTGCCAGTGTCATTTTTACAGTAACAGTGCATATATATATAGCACTGATTACTGCAGTAATGTCACTGGTACCCCCAAAAGTGTCAAAAATGTCAGTCAAGGGTCCGATCTGTCCGCCACAATGTCGCAGTCCTGAAAAAAAAAAAAAAAAAAACACGCAGATGGCCGCCATTACGCGTTAAAAAAAAAAACACCAAAAATGACATAAATCTTTCCCTTAGTTAGTAAACGCAATAACTTTTGCGCAAACCAATCAAAATACGCTTATTGTGATTTTTTTTTACCAAACATGGGTAGCAGAAATAAAACACAAATTTAAAGCAGCGCTAGCCCTTAAAATTATTTATTTTTATACAACACTAGATCTCTCCTAAATAAAACATGTGACACTCTCAAGTAAAAGATTGGATATTAAATTTTGTTAAACAATTTTTAAAAAATTATGTATAAGATATTGTGAAATGATAATATTTTTTGGTGCTAAAATACATAGATAATTATAAAAAACTGTGAAATCGTGCTAAAGTCCATAAAAATAAATTGGTATCCCTTAGGTGATCAAAGTAAGGTGCTCCGGTGCCGGTTATACAATAAAGTGCTCCAAGGTGAAAAGGTGCCCCTCTTGGTTCGCTACTCACCACAGCGCCAATAATTAAGAGCCTCAACAGTATTGCAAATAAGCCTTGACACCAGGATATTTTCCTCTGTACGCCTTTCACTGTAAATAAGGGTCCGCTTGCGCATCCACCATTAAAAGAAATAAAAGGCGTATATAGTGAAGTATGTACGTATGGGTTTATTTCTGCTTAGCAGCCAAGTGCATACTTACAGCAAGTACAAGATAGTTAGGCATATACAACGTAGTGCCTCGTGGTTACGCCGCTCGGCGTGCGTTCCACGGACAGGAAGCGATAAACCGGAAGTGACGTGCCGCTCCGTACGTGACAGGAAGTGCGTCAACGCGTTTCGCCGTAGGTTCCGGCGTTTTCAAAGACGTCTTTGAAAACGCCGGAACCTACGGCGAAACGCGTTGACGCACTTCCTGTCACGTACGGAGCGGCACGTCACTTCCGGTTTATCGCTTCCTGTCCGTGGAACGCACGCCGAGCGGCGTAACCACGAGGCACTACGTTGTATATGCCTAACTATCTTGTACTTGCTGTAAGTATGCACTTGGCGTCTAAGCAGAAATAAACCCATACGTACATACTTCACTATATACGCCTTTTATTTCTTTTAATGGTGGATGCGCAAGCGGACCCTTATTTACAGTGAAAGGCGTACAGAGGAAAATATCCTGGTGTCAAGGCTTATTTGCAATACTGTTGAGGCTCTTAATTATTGGCGCTGTGGTGAGTAGCGAACCAAGAGGGGCACCTTTTCACCTTGGAGCACTTTATTGTATAACCGGCACCGGAGCACCTTACTTTGATCACCTAAGGGATACCAATTTATTTTTTATGGACTTTAGCACGATTTCACAGTTTTTTATAATTATCTATGTATTTTAGCACCAAAAAATATTATCATTTCACAATATCTTATACATAATTTTTTAAAAATTGTTTAACAAAATTTAATATCCAATCTTTTACTTGAGAGTGTCACATGTTTTATTTAGGAGAGATCTAGTGTTATTTATTTTTATACAATTTTAAGGGCTAGCGCTGCTTTAAATTTGTGTTTTATATCATTCCTAAGATTTTCTTAGTGTCGCAGCAGCTGCCCATTTATAATATATTATTATTTTCTTTGCACTGAATTTATACACCATTTGATCACTTGGAGATTTATAATTTAGCTATTTTATTCCATAAGCGCGGGTATAAATTAGTTTCTCACATGGGTAGCAGAAAACAAATTGGCAAAAAATTAAAAAAAAATTGGTTTTTACATCTTTTTTGGGGGGAATTTCATATAAAAAAAAAAATATATGTTAAAAATATTGTTATTTTTTCAAAATAAACGCTCTTTTTGTTTATAGCGCAAAAAGTAAAAAAAAAAAAAACGCACAGGTAATCAAATACCACCAAAAGAAAGCTTTGTTTGTGGGAAAAAAAGGACGTAAATTTTGTTTGGGTACGGCGTCGCACGACCGAGCAATTGTCAGTTAAAGTTGCACAGCGCCGAATCGCAAAAAGTGGCCCAGACGTAAGACAGCAAAATGCTCCGGTGGTAAAGTGGTTAAAGTCACGCAGTGCCGAATCGCAAAATAGGGCCTGGTAAGGAAGGGGGGTAAAATCTTCGGGGCTTAAGTGGTTAAAGCTGTATACCACAGCGTGGAGGTAAATGCTCCTGTCAGTCCTCTACTTCCGTACTTCTCTGTATGGGGGGGGGGGGGGGGACAGTGCTGTTCCTCAATATTCAACTTGCTCCCAGGTTAAGCTCCGGTGGTGGTGTGTATAAAATGAACAAGGGGGGGGGGGGGGGAATTGGACATCTAGTGTGATACTGTAATATAGTGTGATACCGTAATATACTTTATTGTAGATCATAAGTTAAGGTACTCACATTTGCATGGTAAAAAATCTGAGTTAAAATGTGTCCCTATGCAGGGAGAAATCATGCAGGCAGTCAGCAAGTTGAATATTGAGGAACAGCACTGTCCCCTCCCCCCCAATACAGAGAAGAACGGAAGTAGAGGACTGACAGGAGCATTTACCTCCATGCTGTGGTATACAGCTTTATTTGTTTTATATATAACATTTATATTTATTCATATATTGTCACCAGTTTTATTATATGAAATAACATTGGTTTTTTATTATCAATATTTTTATAAAATTATTTATTGAGGTTTTACCTCCCACAAGTCACTTTTTGGATTGCACTTTGTCACATAGTCACCTTATTTAAATAGATCACGACACCAAGTACTTTATTTATTCATATTGTGGTCATTGATTAGCTCTATGTAATACTTGAATATATTGCTTATTTAATTTTTGTGGAAGAGTTATACATATATCAATTTTACCTGTGACACTCACTAGAGTGCATTTTTACCATATTTACCCCCATTGGGCAGCGTCATTTCCCTACCCCTATACATTTATAAACACGCCATATGCCCGCAAGAGCAGTGTAAAAAAATTCAGGTGTACAAGAAGCCTAAACCTGCAGCTTTACACCTCATTCTGTTCAGGAGATCAGTGATGCCCTTGTCCAGATCTGGGGGGGGGACTACCGCAGGACACGATCCATCGTTTCATTAGGAGCATGCCCCGACGTTGTCAGGCATGCATACAAGCACGTGGGGGCCATAAAAACTACTGACTCCCATTTTGAGTTGCTGCAATGAAAATTTCAGCAAAAACGAACTAGCCTGCTGCATCATTTCCAAACAATGTGGCATCCTTTCGTTCCTAACACATTACACCATCCATATCAGTAGAGATATCAGCATGATATTTTTTCCCCATTGAGATCTGATGCGTTTTCAAAGTGTTCCTTTCATTTTTTAGCAGTAGACAGTGGGGATCAAAAGTTTGGGCACCCCAGGTAAAAATTTGTATTAATGTGCATAAAGAAGCCGAGGAAAGATGGAAAAATCTCCAAAAGGCATCACATTACAGATTAGACATTCTTATATTATGTCAACAAAAGTTAATTTAATTTCCATCATTGACACTTTCAAAATTACAGAAAACAAAAAAATGGTGTCTGCAAAAGTTTGGGCACCCTGCAGAATTTATAGCATGCACTGCCCCCTTTGCAAGGCTGAGACCTGCCAGTGTCATGGATTGTTCTCGATCATCTTCTGGGAAGACCAGGTGATGTCAATCTCAAAGGTTTTATATGCCCAGACTCATCTGACCTTGCCCCAGCAATCAGCACCATGGGATCTTCTAAGCAGTTGTCTAGAAAACTGAAACTGAAATAGTTGACGCTCACAAAGCTGGAGAAGGCTAGAAGAAGATAGCAAAGAGTTTTCAGATGTCAATATCCTCTGTTCGGTATGCAATTAAGAAATGGCAGTCATCAGGAACAGTGGAAGTTAAAGCAAGATCTGGAAGACCAAGAAAAATATCAGACAGAACAGCTCGCAGGATTGTGAGAAAAAAAATTCAAAACCCACGTTTGACTGCACGATCCCTCCAGAAAGATCTGGCAGACACTGGAGTTGTGGTACACTATTCCACTATAAAGAGATACTTGTACAAATATGGTCTTCATGGAAGAGTCATCAGAAGAAAACCTCTTCTACGTCCTCACCACAAAAATCAGCATTTGAACTTTGCAAATGAACATATAGACAAGCCTGATGCATTTTGGAAACAAGTTCTGTGGACCAATGAGGTTAAAATTGAACTTTTTGGCCGGAATGAGCAAAGGTACGTTTGGAGAAGAAGGGGCACAGAATTTAATGAAAAGAACCTCTGTCCAACTGTTAAGCATGGGAGTGGACCAATCATGCTTTGGGGTTGTATTGCAGCCAGTGGCACAGGGAACATCTCACAAGTAGAAGGAAAAACGGATTCAATAAAATTTCAGCAAATTTTGGATGGTAACTTGATGCCATCTGTGAAAAAGCTGAAGTTAAAGAGAGGATTGCTTCTACAAATGGAGAATGATGCTAAATACACCTCGAAATCCACGGGGTATTACATCAAGCGGCGTAAACTGAAGGTTTTGCCATGGCCTTCACAATCTCCTGACCTCAACATAATTGAAAATCTATGGATAGACCTTAAAAGAGCAGTGCGTGACAGACGGCCCAGAAGTCTCAAAGAACTGGAAGACTTTTGTAAGGAAGAATGGGCAAAGATACCTCAAACAAGAATTGAAAGACTCTTGGCTGGCTACAAAAAGTGTTTACAAGCTGTGATACTTGCCAAAGGGGGCAGTACAAGATATTAACTCTGCAGGGTGCCCAAACTTTTGCAGACTCCATTTTTTTGTTTTCTGTTATTTTGAAAGCGTAAATGATGGAAATAAAATCTAACCTTTTTTGACATATTATAAGAATGTCTAATCTGCAATTTGATGCCTTTTGGGGATTTATCCATCTTTCCTTGGCTTCTTTATGCACATTAATAGAAATTTTTACCTGGGGTGCCCAAACTTACGATCCCCACTGTATATCCAGAAAGCTTGACTCCATTGTTTGGTTTTGTAATGGGCATGGTAAATTGAAAGTAAACAAAAAACTGGGACTTCTGGTGGTGGCGGTATCTTGCCAGTGGACTACCCAATGCTTTGCATGATTATATAACTCAACTTTTCAGCAAGGAGAAAAACTAAAATATTGGATTTGAAAACAGCTGGGCTTAACATTTTACCCTCTGTCCATCTTTTTTTTTTTTTTATATACAGGAGTTCAATCAGCCATTTATTAAAAGAAAACCAACTCTGGTCCCCTCATTTCTCTCTAGTATTCTTCTTCAAGCAGAGCTCCACCCAAAAGGGCAAACGCTTGTTTGCTTCCCTCCCCCCCCCTGCCCTCTCCGCTGGCACATTTGGCACCTTTCGGGGGGGGGGGGGGGGGGGAGGGGGTTGGGAGCGTACCCATCCCCACTTCCATCACCTTTTGAGGGGAGCCTCTCCACCCCCCCCCCCCTTCGCCTTTCCTCGCCGCTGGGCAATTCACAAAGTGCAGCGCAATTTACCTATGCACAGTAGGGAATCAGCTGTGAAGCCGCAAAGCTTTGCGTCTGGTTTCCTTTACATGGAATGGTGGTGGCAGAACCGGAGACACGATTAAAAATAAAAAAAAATAGCGGCTGGTGTGCCAACCTCACGGGATTCCTGAACAGGTAAGTGTTCTAATATTAAAATTCAGCAGCTGCAATATTTTTGGTGGGGGGAGGGGGGGGGGCTAGAGCTCCTCTAACTTTTCCTTCCATTTTGTTTTTTGAATCATATGGGATGTAACCCTATACGTCCACTCCCTGAGATGCGATAAATTCAACTTTTGTGTCTTAACTTATCCTCTAAACCAGGGGCATCAAACTAAAATTTCATCAAGTCCAATTTAGCATTTGGTTGCCCTGTATCTTCGAGGCTACATGTTCACAGCACCCCCCCCTTACATAAGATGTCAATATCCCCTCCCCCTTACATCACAGCACCCCCCCCCCCTTTCTTGTGTTGCTGCTGGGAAGAAGCTAGGGCGGAGCTAGAAAGCAGAAAGGGCAGGGTCTGGAGAAGGACCAGAGGAAGCACAGGATCTGGCAGAGGAGTTCTGTCATCCTCTCCGCTGCAACAAGGTGGAAGTGAAGTGAAGTGGAGGTGCCATTGCTGCAGGAGGGGTGCGATGGCCACATGAAATGTCCTGCTCCAGGCCTTGTGTTTGGCACATGCTCTAAACGGTCTAAATTCTGTAAGCTTTGCATCAAAAATACAATGGAACCATAAAAGATTTCCACAGTTAACAATAATAGCATAGGCACTGAACCATGGCAATCTTCCATCATATACACTGCTCCAAAAAATTAAACAAACACTTTGAAAACACGTCTTATCAATGGGGAAAAATATAATGCTGGATCTATACTGATATGGACTGGGTAATGCGTTAGGATCGAAAGGATGCCACATCATTTAATGGAAATGAAAAATGATCAACCTACAGGAGGGCTGAATTTAAAGACACCCCGAAAATAAAAAGAAAATGATGTAGCAGGCTAGTTAATTTTGCAGAAATTTGATTGCAGCAACGCAAAATAGTACTCAGTTTGTATGGCCCCCACGTGCTCGGGTATGCTCCTAACGAGACGATGGATGGTGTCCTGCGGTATTTCCCCCCAGATCTGGACCAGGGCATCACTGATCTACTGAACAGAATGAGGTGCAACCTGGCAGTGTTGGATGGACCGAAAAAATGTCCCAGAGGTGTTCTATTGGATTTAGGTCAGGCAAGCATGGGGGCCATTCAATATTATCAAGTCCTTAATCCTCCAGGAACTGGCTGCATACTCTTGCCACGAGGCTGGGTATTGTCGTGCACCAGAGGAACCCAGGACCCACTGCAGCAGCATAGGGTCTGACAATGGGTCCAAGGATTTCACCTCAATACCGAATGGCAGTCAGGGTGCCATTGTCTAACCTGTAGAGGTCTGAGTCCCTCCATGGATATGCCTCCCTAGACTATCACTGACCAATCACCAAGCTGGTCATGCTGAACAATGTTACAGGCAGCATAACGTTCTCCACGACTTCTCCTGACCTTTTCACTTCGGTCACATGCGTTTAGGGTGAACCTGCTCTCAACGGATCAGATCAATATCCCAGGAGTTTAACTGATTTTATGCTATACTCTGATTAAAAATCGTTTGTTTGTTAGATCAAAGAAAATAATGTAGCAGGATAAAGACAATTGTATAGGCTCCTGAATGAAGCAGAACAGGTCTGTCATAGTATATTTTTTTCTACCCATGTTTACAAGGTTTCCAGCCCACTACTCTTTATATATGCTTTCAATAAATCATCTTCTGAGCGGTCAAGTGCCCGCAAAGCTCCAGATCCCTTGTGTAAATGTGCAAGCCAACTGAATTGTACAGCTGTGATGTTAAAGCGGAGTTCCAGCCATTTCAATCACCTGTCCAACGTCCAGCGATGCGGCCGCCCGAAGCCTCGATCCTCTCCCTCGGCATCACTGCTGTGGGCAACCGGCTGTGACAGTTTGCGGCTTCACAGCCAGGTACGCACTGCGCATGCGCGAGTTGCGCTACGCGCCGTGATTGGCCGGCAATCTTCTGGGACCTTTGACATGTCCCAGAAGATTGCAGGGAGGGAGGGGGAGAGGAGAACTTCCGCTCGGGGCTCCGCGGCGCTCCGAGCGGAAGTGGGAGCGGGTACCTGTCAAAACTAGGTACCCGCTCCCCCCCCCAAAAAATTACATGCCAAATGTGGCATGTCAGGGGGTTAGGACCACCTAAAGCGGAAGTTCCACTTTTGGGTGGAACTCCCCTTTAACTGCAGACTTTCATTGCTGTAGACATTGCTGGAGGGGGGGAGATTTTCCTCATACCAGCTCATTTATACTTTGTCGTCACATGATCACACAAACTGTATGCAGCATGTAGAAGAGCAGTTGGGGAGGCAAAGTTTTTAAAACATAAAATTATTTAGCTTTAACTTCTACTTGACATGTCAAATCGCATCCAAATTGGAGCCTATTGATAGCGTCCAAATCAATTCCCAAAAGTAGTTCCTGCACTACTTTTGGCAACTTCTGGGGTAATTACAATTGAGACATCTGAACCCACACAGAGGTCTCTCAAATTGCCCCCAAAGTCGGACTGAAATGCCGGTTTAAAATCGTGCGAGTTCAGCTGAACTCGCACGATTTCAAACCTGCATTCAGCGTGAACCTAGGCTTAGAGTCCTATATAACCAATTTAGATTTAGTTGACATGCACTTCATGCTCTCCCACTATAGTGCTCTTTGTTGGCATAGAAGAGTAATGACCACACCCTCACTTTGAGGCCCCTTTCACACAGGGGAGTCCGTCAGCGGACTCAGTTTTTCTCAGAGGGGGGGAAATCGATCCGCCGATCCCCTGCTGAGCAGGCGGACGGCTGCTCTGTCTCCACGCTGTGTACAGAGACAAAGCTGTCAGGTCCCCGCTGTTCTTTATGGGGGAATCGGATGGGAACGGACCGTCTGTCCGTTCTCATCCGATCCCATCCAATCCGCTGGACGGATAGAAAATAGGGTTTCCATCCGACCAGATTTGACGGTTTCGATGTCAGCTGACATGTCTCCGCTGACATCCGATGCCCCATAGAGATGCATGGGGCATCCATTCAGATCCGCCAAAAAGAAAAAACAGACAGGCCAATCTGAACAGTCCGCCTGTGTGAAAGGGGCCAAAGACTTGTAGGAAAAGAGTGGGTGGGTTTGACCAGGTCTAATAGATTACAGGATGTACAAGGCAGAGACCCTGGTCTGGTGCCTATTAGACTGAACATTTCTACAATATGTAGAAATACTGTGCAAATGCAATGTACTGTAGTTAAAATAACATCCACCTGACTGAATATTTTTCTATGACTTCAAAATCGTTTTCTTTAAAGCTTAAAGCCAGCCTTACATGGATTAAAATTCAGCCAGTTCAGCAGGGACCTGCCAAGATTTGATCCAAGTATGGGCAGGCTAATTGGTTCTACTTGGGTACCACCAGCCTGTCAGATTTTTTAAGTGTGATTACCGTTGGTGGCTATAGCCACTAGCAGTAAAAATTGTGTTCTGTGGTAAAGTGCTTATAAGTTGCCATGTACAAAAAGAAAAAAAAAATATAATAGAATTTGTGTCTATTTGAGTTAAAGCTGCAACCATTAAAGCGGTAGTATCCCGCTTTTTGACACTTTTACCTACAGGTAAGCCTATAATAAGGCTTACCTGTAGGTACAAATAATATCTCCTAAACCGGCATTGTTTAGGAGATATTTACAGTGCATGCAGCCGCTCTCGCGAGCGGCGCATGCGCTCTGAAGGTCCGGGGGGACCTTCAATTAATTTGCCGGGAGCTTGCCGGAAAATCACTCCCGCGCGCATGCGCGGGAGTGACGTCATCGCGGCTCCAGCCAATCATCGCGCGGGAGCCGTCTCTTCCGGCCAATCACCGCGCCGGAGATGCCGAACCCGGAAGAGACGGCGAGGGATCATGGCAGCGCCAGCAGCGATGTCCGGGGGTCCGTGTGGGGGCTTCGTTCTAAGGTAAGTTACACATAATGGGCTAGTATGCGATGCATACTAGCCCATTATGCCTTGGTCTTGCAGGGTTTTTTTTTTTTTTTTCTCTTCCTAGGGTTTACAACCGCTTTAAATAGGGAACTCAAACACTATAAAAACCAGATAAGTATAAAAGGGTGCTCTGGTTCAGAAACCATGAAGAATTAAAAAAAAAAAAAAAAAAAATACACAACATAGATTGCTACAAAATGTATATTTGACTGTGCACTATCCCTGAAGAAGTCGAGTGACGCAACGCGTCGGGTGGAGCCAGTGGCGTTATTCTCGGTGTCTCTGACATTGGAAGTGTGGAGAGGAGGCGATCTATCAAGTTTTATCTCATCTTTATGCAATATTTAAAAATGTTGTAAATGTGAGTGGATACATTTTATTACTAATAAAAAAGAGGATGTTTCAGCAATATTGCGTTTGGAATTTTTCTTTATATACCCTGATCAAACAGGAAGCGTGAGGAAAGGCCTCAGATAACCCCAGCAGGGGGACCACTGAAGAGTGGTGTGGATTAAGATAGTCCCAATAATAGGACCACTGGTGACAGATCCTATTCAAGGGAAGTCTACAGAATCTGCAGATCAGTTCAATATGCCGAAAAAAGGACTGTTTGACCCGATGGCCATTTCCTAAAGTGAGCGGCCAAATCACCTAAAAAAGGTGGCTGATGGAGGGTACCTATTCACCATTGCATGTTTTTGTTGGACTATCACGTTACACATATATTTTTTTTAACACAGTTTGTTTTTATCATAAGCAATAATTAGTGCACAGTAAAATGGACATTTTGTAGCAATCTATGTTGTGTGAATACTTATTTTGTAATTCTTCATGGTTTAGGATGTATAAGGTTTCTGAACGAGTGCACCAGTCATACTTCTCATTCTCAACCATTGTGTTCTGCCGCCCAGAAAGGCTCCCCACACCCTAACCACAATAGCCCTGGGGGAGTCACTCCCCCATAAACACAGTCAGAAATCAAGCAAATTTTCTTTCCTGCTTAAATGGAATTTCACCCAAAAAGGGAGTTTAGCTTTTCTGCCTACACCCCCCCCCCCCCACACACACACACAAGTTTTGGCATTTTATTTTTTTGTGGGGTGGAGAGGGTACCTGGTTTTGACAGTTACCTGCTCCCACTTCCGGTCAGATTTCTGCAGCGATCCAAGCAGAAGTTCGGACCCCCCCTTTCTTCCAAGGTCCCAGAAAGCTGCAGGACCATTCACAAAGGACAAGCCAACTGTGAAGCTGCAAGCGGTCTCAAAGTAAACATGCTGGAGCCTAGACCCCAAGATGGCTGAAGAGCCAGCTCGGGTGAGAACCAGGCTGGATTCCTGGACAGGTAAGTGTCCTATTATTAAAAGTCAGAAGCTACAGTATTTGAAGCTGCTGACTTAATTTTTTGCTTCAAAAGGTTAAAGAACCCCTTTAAGTCCATGTTTTGCATGTTACATCCATATTTAGGGTACAACATGGTGCAAATGGACCACCCCCTCAATACCATCCCCTATGACTGCTTGCAGTGGTTCTTTTCCACCCCTGCCACTGTCCCATTTGAAATTGACATCACAATGGAAAACAAGTGCGTTGATACTTCCTCCAGCTCTCTAACTTACTCTTTACGGAGGCACAAGCAGGGAGCTGGAGGAAAACTCCGCAGGAGCTTAGCATTGCACCCACAAACAGCTAACTGCAAGTGCAAAGTGTAGCAAGCTCCTGTGAAAATAAATTAAAGGAGTACAACCAAAACTCATTTGGCTGTACTGCTCCTGTGGATCACAAGAGTGCAGTTTGTTCTGCACCCCTGTGACCCGCTGTCAGCTGACGTCACAGAGCCAGTCCAGGCTGGGGAAAGATCACGACAATACAGTCAAGATATAGTTAGGATCTGCCCACAACCCTGGGCCAGTACCTGGCTCAGCCTCTCCGCAAGCCGCTGAGAGCCTGAGCCAGCCACTCCTCCCCCCTCCACAGCCCAATGCTCCAGTTAGTGTGGGGGGGGGGGGCAGAGCAGAGAGCCGGTAACTGACAGTCACCAGCTCTCTGCTCACAGAACTCTGAGAACTGAGCATTCAGCCGTGCTTGATCGCTTGGTTCTCAGTCTTCGAGCTGGCGGGGGACAGGTGCATCAGACCGATGCTGCATACACCTAGGTAAGCATGTTTCTTTGGGGGGGGGGGGGAGCCTTACTTCTCTTAATAAATGTACTTTTTCCCTTCAAAAATATGTGCATTTATTACTTTTTTTTTTTTTGGTGAATTTCTCTTTAATTAGCACAACACACACAAATTGCTAAACAATCATCCAAAATAAAAACAAATAATTTTTGATCATTAATTACCATTTATTTCTTGCAAAAAAAAAAAAAAACAACAACAACAACAACGATGATGCATAAATGTTAAAACACATGCACAATTTGCTAAAAATGTCTAATGACAAAAAACATGTATAAAAAAAAAAAAGGTCACTAAAAGGATATGGTACAATTATTTCTGTAGTAAAAGAAATTGATCACCAAGGCCAGTAAGGAAAACCAGGGGGAAAAGAAAAAAACACGACGACACCACCACACATACACCGTGACCATTAAAAGAATGTTGTACTTCCTGATCTGCTGCTTTTATTACAAACATCGTTATCCGCCTACACATCATACCCTAGCAGGGCTTTAATACTGACACGTCATTACTCCTCCAACTTACAGTAAATATGCTAGAAAATTTTCATAAGCAATATATCACGGAGGAACGAGTTAAAAACAGCTGCGGTTTTTGGCTTCAGGCATTTTTTTGTGCAGCAATTCTGCCCGCAATCCAGAACGCCTAAAAGTGAATGGAGCATAATTGGGCTTAAGGTTCGAACAATGAAAACAACTTTCAATTAAGCCCTTTTCACCCCTACTGGTAGCCCGTTAACTGTGTCTTTACCCCAGAAGGCTGTTACAGTGGTTATATGATCAGGAACGTGTCCCGCTAGCTCCTGATCATAACCAGAGCCTGAGAGCTGTCTGTGACAGTTCAGTCATTGTGCAGGGAGAGCTCCCAGCACAGAAACTACAGATGCCATGGACACATATGTGCAGCGAGTGGGGATTAAGAGTTTGTAAAGGCAGGAGGTTTTTTACCTTCAAGCATTCTATGCATGAAGGTAAAAACCTTCAGTGTGCAGCACCGACCTAGTGCATTACCACTAAAAAGGTTTATTAACATTTTTAAAATAAATGTACATTATACTCACAAAACAATTGTAGATAGGACACATGTAAACATGATCAAACAAAGGTTCTGCTAGGTAGCTAAGGCACTGCACGGTGTTGGATAGCGTGCAAATGTCTGCACGGATCTGCTATGGCTGACGCATTTCGAGGGTGAACCCTCTTCCTCAGAGCCAAAAAGTGCTTTGCCCTCGAAACGCGTCAGCAGTAGCAGATCCGTGCAGAGTAATAATACGAGTATTACAGCGCTTGAGCAGTTAAAAAATAAATATATATCCGTCAGTCTCGGAAGACCCAAATGATACGACACAGAACACAGGATCAGAGTGGCTCCCTGAATAAAATCCGTCTGATGTTACATGTGATAGTAATCCTCAGATGAGAAGTCCAATCAAGTGTATGCAGATAAAAAGAGAAGGGAAAAGAATATCATGGTGCAGTATATCAAAGGGAGTCTATCACATCCACATGGGGGGGGTGTTCACCAGTGATGAATAGACACCGTGAGTGCACACTACCTCCACCCCACATGCAGTGCAAACTCACCAGAACTGAAAGATCATACGCTTAATATAATGGACCAGCAAGGATCTCGGTACAGTCTCAAACGGATAACGCAAAGCACCCCAGAATTTTCTCCCAACCTCTAGTTAGACAGTCACCATCAATGCACAACAAAATTGAAAGTATCTTTATTAAAATGTAGCACAAAAGCAAAAATAAAAATAGCCACTCACATGTAGGTATACTCTGGTGCTCCTCAAAGGTAACAGATAGAGTTCCTCAGTGGGCGGCTAGGCCGACATGTTTCCGGTCAAAGACATTTATCAGGGGCTCCTGTGCAGACCTACATTTCCATTCCCCCAGTGTCCTTTTTAAACCAGCCACGGGCAGAGCATCACTTCCACCCACAGTGCCCTCTTCCTGTAGGCCATGAAATCACTTCCGCCTATAACATCTCAAACAGGAAGTGGGCGTTAGGCGTCATTAGTAAACAATAACTGACAACAGAAAAAAAAAAACACACACACCTCTCCTATCCACGGACCAGGAAGGCAGTATCAAAATTACACTGGCTAAATACAGGAAGCGATC
This sequence comes from Pelophylax lessonae, assembly GCF_965119305.1. Taxonomy (NCBI): domain Eukaryota; kingdom Metazoa; phylum Chordata; class Amphibia; order Anura; family Ranidae; genus Pelophylax; species Pelophylax lessonae. Next base: position 215,592,632 of record NC_138775.1, on the reverse strand, counting down.
ATATCAGCAACAATCATAGAACACTTACACATACAATATAATGAATCATGTTGGATCCGTGCAGAGGGTTGTGTCCGCCAACATCAGAGAAATTGATTTTAGGGCAAGTCTAAAATCTCATTTTCTCATTCATTCTTTGACGGACACAGCTCCTGATTCTTCTTAACCATTGGGACTTCCCAAAGCAGTGTTAAACATGAGGGGTGGGAAAACTTTAGAAAAAAAATTACCAAGGCTAAAACCAGGTAACAAGGAGCACAACAATAGCAACTGGAGCCCACCTGAAAACCAAACACCCTCAAAGGAGGATCAGGTCCTCTTAAAAACCGCAGCCTGCAAAACCTTGCGGCCAAAAGAAGCATCCGCAGATGCCAACACATCAACTATAAAACTTTGTATAAGTGTGTACAGACGACCAGATGGCCACCTTGCAAACCTGAATCACTGATTCCTTATGACGGAAGGCTAAGGAGGCACTAAGCGCCCAAGTAGAGAGTGAGCCTTAACAGGGAAAGGAGAACCTGACCCTTAACTGAATAGGCCTGAAGCACTGTCTATCTGATCCATCTAGAAATGGTTGCAGCAGAAGCGGCAACCATTTGAGGTCCAACTGTGTACAAAATAGTGAGTCTGACTTCCTAAAAGACTCCGTAGCTGCCAGGTACACCCTGATTACCCGAACCACATCCAGGGAATGCAGAGCAATTTCTTTAGGATGTTTGTACCTGTGACATAGGGAAGGCAACACAAGGTCTTCATTCAAATGGAAATCTGAGACGACCTTTGTAAGGAACAATGGACAAGGACAAAGAACCACCTTAGCTCTGTAAGCTAACAAGTAAGGTGGACAAGATAACGCCACCAACTCTGACACCCTTCACGCAGTAGTAATAGCGAAGGGAGATTCCTGGATAACTGACAACACCAATTTGAGGACACACGGTGGTAATGGAGACCGCACTGGAGGAACCAAGTGTGTCAAGCTCCCTGGATAAAAAAGGTACACACCAAGGAATGTGTGGCCAATGGACGTTTAAAGAAAACAGCCAAGGCTGAAACCTGGCCCTTGATGGTACTTAAGGCCAGGCGCTGCTCAACCCCCCCGTTGAAGGCATGCCAAGATCTGAGCCACCGAAAAGGAGCAAGGGAGAGTCCCAAAAGACTCACACCACACAACATATGTCTTCCAAGTATGATGGTAGATCTTAGTAGGAGGTAGATTTCACCTTTAACAGCAAAGGAATCAGCGATTCAGACAAACCTCTATCCTTCAGCACCTGGCTTTCAACAGCCAAGCCATTAAAACCAGCAACCGTAAAGCAGGATGGAAGATTGGTCCTTGGGACAGCAGATCTTCCCTGGGAAAAAGTCTCCATGGAGCATCGACGACCAGATCGGCATACCAAGACCGGCGAGGCCAGTCTGGAGCCACTAGAAAGACCGGGATTCCTTGCTGCCTCAATCTTGCACAGGAGTCTTAGCAGAAGTTTGAGAGGGGGGAAAGGAATAAATCAGACGATACCGACGCCAAGGATCCACTAATGTGTCTGAGGCGTCGGCCAGAGGATTCTGAGACCATACCACAAACCTTTGTACCTCCCATGGAATGTGTACAGCAGAGAGGGCTGGAATGATCATTATGCCCACCTTAGAATGCAGGCTACTTTCTGATCTGCCAGGACACTCCTTTTGCCCCCATGGTGATTGACATAGGCCACGGCCGTGGCATTGTCCGATTGAATACATACCGAACATCCCTGAAGACTAATTGTCCAATGATCCAAAGTCTGATCGCTCGGAGTTCCAATACATTGATCGGCAGTCTGGACTCTTTCCAAATCCAGACTCCCTGGAGCACAAGCTGTGCCGAGGAAGCCTCCCCATCCAGACAGGCTGACATCCGTGGTGACAACCGCCCAGTACAGGGGGAGAAAGGATTTCACTATCGAAGTGGCAGGTCACCCCTAGAGACTGTGGATTATTGTCCCATTTTACCAGAATCTTTTTTTGCAGAGATCTCATGTGAAACTGTGCAAACGGAACCACCTCAAAAAAGGTAGACACCATCAGGCCCAGCACCCGCATGCAAGTCCAGAGGGATGACCGTCTGTTGGACAACAGAAACTGAATTGCCTCCTGCAATTTCTGGAGTTTTTCCAGAGGAAGCAACACTTTGGCTGGGGTCGAACTCACCCAGATAGTCCAGTTTTGTGAACGGAACCAGCAGACTTCTGAAGGTTCAGAATCCAACCTGACTCCCTCAGAGATCGCAGAGTAATCTCCAAGGTGTCCATCAGAACAATCGAAGACTCTGCTCGCAGAAGATCATCCAGGTACCCCTGTACCACGATCCCCAGCTGACAACAATGCTAACACCGGGTCCAACACTTTGTGAAGACCTGAGAAGTTGTGGCGAGACCAAAGGTAAAAGCCACAAACTGAGAATGCTCCTTGCCCACGGCAAAGGGGAGGAAGCCATGGTGACCGGCACATATTGGAATGTGAAGGTAGGCGTCCTGGATGTCGATAGAAGCGAGAAAATCCCCCAGATGTAGGGACATTGCTACTGTGCGGATGGACTCTATTCGGACCTTCTGTACCCGCACAAGGTATTTTAGCGCCTTGAGGTCCAGAATTGCACATACCTTGCCTTCCTTCCAGGGAACTAAACAGGTTCCCTGGAAGTAAAATCCCTGAAAACATTCCGAAACATTTACCCCATGAAGTAACAAGTCTTGCACTGCCATAAAGTGACCCCCTAAGCGATCTGGGGACAAGTGCAGGTTGGAAGGGAAGAACCGAAACGCGATCTTGTACCTGGACCGAATTACTTTGTGAACCCACTTGACCTGTACCAGTGAGGTCCACGGATTCGGAAATCGGCAAAGACATCCCCCTACCCCAAATATGGGTGAGAGTGCCCCTTCATGCATTGGAAGCCTTGTCTACAGGTCTGGAAGAGCTTCTCGTGGTTTGCCAGACCAGGTCCTCTTGGAACCTCCGGGGGGAGGCCCTGAAGAACTTTAATCTCTTCAGGGATGAAAAAGGCCTCTTATGAGCCAAGAAGAATGGCCCACTTCCATTTATGAGGTCATCCAAGAAAGCGCCAAATAGGCGATCCCCCACAAAGGGGAGATCAGATAAGGCCTTCTTATAAATCTTGTCCGCAGACCAGCATTGCCAGCCATATAAGATGCAGAAGGACCACTGCTGAAACAGACAGCTTAAAATCAAAGGAGCAGCATCCAAAGAGGCATCAGATAGCTGTAGCCCCTGGATCAACTGATCCACCAGCACCGCAAAAAGGCGGGGGGGGGGGGGAAGCCATTCGTCAATTTGCGACACCAGGGCAATAGTAAATACCAGCCCAAGCCGAACCCGCCATAGTGAAAGATATGGCAGGCCAGAGACTCCGCTCTCCTATCAACCAGACCTTTAATGGCAAAGGACTCCTCAACCGAAAGAAAGGCAGCTTTATTTAACCTGGAAACCGCTGAGTCCACTACAGGTGGGACCGTCCACTTTTTAAACAGAGGGCTGGGGGGGGGGGGAGAATTAGGGGGCCGCATCGTCCCAGGGAGGGGCCCACATGCACCCCAAAACCCTCTAGGGGTAGAGGGGTTGGCAGCTACTTAGCATACCAGGAACAGGGTGGGCACTGCTGACAGACCACTGCTCCCATCGGGATGTGGGTGGCTGTCGGCCTGGAGGAACGCCGCAACTCAGGCTGAGGCCAGGCTGTATGTGCCCTCGCGAGACGTTTAACTCGCAGGCCAACCCCCGTCCAGTGGGGCTATGTCGCATCCGACCTAGTGTGGAGCTGAGACCTGCATGCACTTGCTGGCCAGACTAGGGGGACCCTCTGGATCTAGATTATCGCCCAGTCTGGCAGTTGATAGATTCTCACAGTCACAGAAACAAAATAACAAAGATAGGAAAAAATCAATTAAAAAGAAAAAATTGCCCGGACCAGAGATCCCAGCAAGGAACTAGGTCCTTACGCCTGACTAAGCTGGAAAAAACTGAGTGCCTATACCCCCTGGGACTGCCCATAAACATAGTCAAGCTTTTTCCTGCCTAGTGTCCTACTCCTGTAGGGGGCAGTATAACCCAATGTTTAAGAAGAATCAGGAGCTGTGTCCGTCAATGAACGAAAGAGAAATGTATCTTTCTAACCTCTACCCAAAAGTTAAAAAAAAAAACAAAAAAAAACAAAAAAAAAACACAACTTGCAAAAGGTTAGAGGTTTGTTAAATCTACAGTAGTGCAAGCACAGCAGCTGACATAAGACAAGTCTGGCCCATGCACATCTGTAGGGATGCCATGCAAGAACAGCAGCCATGGCAGCCTGCATTGGAAAGCCAAGCATGTTTGCAATACCACAGGCACCATTTCAAATGCACCCTTCCCCAAATCTCCCAGGCCACAACCCCCCTCCCACAGCAATTATGGCTGGTGCGAATTGTAGCAGCAGTCCCTCCTGTGGCTCTCAGAAGGCTTGTGGCCTCAATCACTATAATGACAGGTCGCCAGGGGCCGCACACATTTGCTGTTCTCTGCAGTTTGTGATTACCTGCGGTGATTGCTGCTAGACGCACTTTGTCTGCAACCAGCAGCGATTACCTGAGGTAGTGTGCAGAGAGCCTCGAATAGGTGCGGCTACCAGCAACTTGTCATTGTCATGAACAGGGCCGGCAGCCACATCTACCTGCTGAGAGCCACAGGAGGAACTGCTAATTAGCTATCCTGATTGCTGTGATCTTTGACGCTCTTTTTGATAAACAATAGTTTTACTTATAAAATAAAAAAACATATATTACAAATAAATAAATGCTGCATTACTTGCCACCCTCACATACGATGCATGGCTGTTGACCCTGCATTGTACTCAATGGCGTCATGGTGCGGCATTCATCCAGAGCGTATTAGAGAAGCATTGGGGGGGGGGGGGGGGGGGAGATCAATAGCACAGATGGAGGCAGAGGGAGACCGGCAGATGGTGGTAATTTTTGTGTCAATCACAGTGTTGAGTATTAAAGACTTTTACACACTTTTACACAAAGGTAAATTCTATATAAAATCTATTTATATATCTATAAAATCTTCTATACAATATATACAAACAAGAAAGGCGCCATAACAACAATAGCAGGTAAGAAAGTTATCAAAGATTATGTACTTAAAAATCAAAGGTTCCAAATTTCCAAATGGGAGAATAAAAATGTGGGTGGTTGTGAGGCAAAGTTCAACTATGAAGCTATTTTTTGCTTATTCAAGTGCATTGATTTTAGGGATTTCAGGGATGCTTTAAAACAGAACAGGATATGTGCAGGCACATCTGAATGTCTGCATTACCATGCTGATCCCAGTTCACTCCTGTGAGTACAATCACTTGCACTGACATCAGACATGCACCTATTAGGTTCCAGCACAGTTAAAACGTCTGTCAGCACTGCAGGCCAAGTAGCCTGGCACCTTCAGATGTGGGAGGCACTCACGAGTAGAGCAGGGAGCCTGAACCCTGAGCGTGATAAAGGTCTACGTTAGCAGCAGTGGTCAGGTTGCCACATTAAAAAGGACAGGTTCATATTTGTCACCCAAATGTTCTCCCACACGCTACTAAGCAGCCCTGCATGGCAGGATATTTACCTCCACAGGATATTTACCTCCACAGCTGATCACCACATCCTGATTTTGTGGCTTACCTATAGGGATTGTGTGTTTCTAGGGCTGGCATAATTACCTTTTTGACAGTGTACCATTAATTTCTTCAGAAAGTGGATCTAGCTTTTAGGGCAACCATGCGGCCCTTTTGCCCCTTCTTTGTGGCACTCAGGGGTATAGGATTTTCAGCTGAATGATATTTGCTCTGTTCTCCAGTTTAACCTTTTTGTGCCAAGCGCACGCAAAAATGTAAACCTCTCACGCTCCTGGCACTGTAACCGCGGCTAACTGAAAGCTTTCCGATCACATGACCGCCGTGACAGCCAATCACGGCGGTCACATCACTTACTGCTATATGTCCTGGTATTTGGGGCAAGAAACCTGATAGTGAACTAAGGAAGTAGTTAAGCAGCTGACCCCATTAACAAACACCCTGGACCTGCTCTCCCCCTCCAGGAGATTGCAAGTGAGTACAGAGGTGGGAGGGAGCAATCAATGTTAGTAAGCATTGTTCTCCCTGAATACATAGCCAGTGTCTTCCTGTGCTGAGGTTTTATTTTGTACCTTCTTATATCGATTGTTCATTTGGCAGAGTGTGCAGGAATTGAGCAATCCCATAAAAGCCTATAAGGGGTTGTAGTGTTGAAAACTGGAGAAGTGTGTCCATGAAAGTCTGTAAAGCTCACCATAAACTATACCAAGGTTCTCCAAACCTTCCAAACACAGGCCTGGTTTACTGTCATTTAGACTTTAGGGGGGCTGGACTGTGGCCAGTGGAGGTAGAAAATGTCTTGGTGTCAGTGGGAATAGACAATACTCTAGGCATGGTGGGAGGAGGAATAAAGCCCTGTCTTTGGTGTCATGAGGGGAATAGTGTCCCTTTGTTGGTGTTGGTGGAAGGAATAGTGCCTTGAATCAGTAAAAAAAAAAAATAATCGCACTGGAATGAATCACTTAGTCTTAACACCTTTGCGTTCTCTATGCAGTTTCCATTAGACTAACGAGATAAGGGTCGCATGCACAGGACCATTTTTAATAATGCATTGTGTTTGGACTACATACACTGTGTGCACAACTATTAGGCAGGTTGTATTTTTGAGGATTCATTTCATTATTGAACTACAGTGTTCTCGGTCAATCCAAAATGTTATTAAACCTCAAACCTGATATTTAAGAAAGTAAAAAAGTGAAGTTTTGGCATTTTTAGGAGAAAATCTATGTGTGCACAATTATTCGGCAACTACTAGTGTGCAGAATTAATAAGTAACTAAATGAAAAACAAAAATTTTCCCATCTCACTTGTTTATTTTCATTTGTTAGAGCCGGTTCACACTACTCCGACTAAAAGTTGCCCCGACTTTGGGCGACTTTAAAGTCGCCCGTGCAGCACGACTTAATCGTGGCTTGCAAACTACTTCTCATAATAGAAGTCAATGCAAGTCGCTCCGACTTCGCCCAAAAATAGTGCAGGAACCTTTTTCTAAGTCGGAGCGATGCGACTTGAGTCGCTCTGATTAGAACGGTTCCATTGCACAGCATGAGCGCTACTTGTCAGGCGACCAAGTCGCCTGACAATTCGGAGTAGTGTGAACCGGCTCTTAAAAGTGAGAATAATGATCGAATAACTCAAAATTGACAAATAAACCTTTCTGACCTTTAAATAAATAAGCAAATCAGTGACCAATATAGCCAACCTTCTTTTCAATAAGTCATAAACCTTCCATTCATGGAGTCTGTTGGTTTATTTTTCTGCAGCAGCAACCACAGCCTCCCAGACACTGTTCAGAGAGGTGTACGGTTTTCCTTCACCATAAATCTCCCATTTAGGAAGGGCACACAAGTTCTCAATAGGGTTTAGGTCAGGTGAGGAAGGGGACCATGTCATTAATCTTTAGGGCCTTTACTGGCTAGCCACACAGTGGAGTACTTGGATGCATGGCATGTAATGGAGCATTGTCCTGCATAAATATCATGGTCTTCTAGAAAGATGCAGACTTTTTCCTGTACCACTGCTTGAAGAAAGTGTCTTGTAAAAACTGCCAATGGGTTTACGAGTTGATTTTGAGTCCCATCTTCAACCCGAAAAGGTCCAACTAGCTCATCTATATTATTACCAGTCCATAGCAGTACCTCACCTCCACATTTCTGCCATTTGAGTGGAAGTAGGAGCTCTGTGCCCATTACTGATCCAGCCACATGCCCATCACTCTGGTACGTCAAGAGCAGTGTTAATTTTGGCAGCAAATTTCAATTTAGTTTTAGTCTTAGTCTTAGGACTAAAATGGCATTTTAGTTTTAGTCCCATTTTAGTCTTCTGCAAGTGTTTTAGTCATATTTAGTCAACTAAAACTCCAGTACATTTTAGTCATCTATAATCGAATGGGTGTAGTTCAATTGTAATTTGTAATGCATTTTTTAAGCATTTCTCTACGATTTCCAAACTCATTATATACTACTGCTGGTCCTGGAGTGAAAAATCTAATATGTTATTATTTATGGTATTAAGCTTTGAGCATGCACCAGTGTTAATTTTGGCATCAAATTTCGATTTAGTTATAGTCTTTTGACTAAAATGCCATTTTAGTTTTAGTCGTATTTTAGTCATCTGAATTGTTTTAGTCGTATTTTAGTCGACGAAAACGTTTTAGTCGGTTTTAGTCGACGAAATTAACACTGGTCAAGAGTCACTCATCTGATTAGTCCATAAAACCTTGGAAAAAAATGCGGTGCATACTAGCTCATTATGTGTTTCTCTTTCAGGTTACAAAAAAAAAAAAAATATATAAATATAAACCTCTTTAACACGTTTCTTGTAGGGATGCACCGATCCGATATTTGGATATCGGTGCCGATATGGCCATTTTAGATGGATCGGTAACATTGACCGATCCGGTTTTTGCTGAGTAACGGCTCAGCCATCCCTTACTAGGTGCAGTAGTAGTATGGGATGGGAGCCGCTACATCCTGTATAGGTCCGGCTCACAGGCAGAGTGATATCAGATGCACTCCGCCTGTGAATGGAGGAGCCGTACACCTGAAGCAGCGGCTTTGCTCTGTACTGCAGCCGCTTGCTTTGTGTGTAGCTCCGGATCGGTTCCGGTATTGGTGATTTCACAACGCCAGATATCGGTATCGGGTCCAAAAAAGTCGGATCGGTGCATCCCTAGTTTCTTGCGACCTTGTTTACTATTTGCAACAAAATGTTTGATGGTTCTGTAATCACACCACAATATCTTAGCAATTTCAAGAGTGCTGCACCCCTTTGAAAGAATTTTTATAATTTTTGACTTTTCAGAGTCAGTTAAAGCGGAGTTCCGGGCACAGAAATGATTTTTTGCTGAACATACCCCCGGGACAGTCAGGGCTAGCACATTCCACAATGGCTAGCCTCTGATCTGTCCCGGTTCGCACTTACCTTTTAGAAGAAATACTTACTTAGAAAATTTCTTCCACAGCATTTCCATCTGTTGTGGGCAGCTGAAGCCGGCGCGGTCCTCTTCTCTGTCTTCTTCCGCGTCTTCGTGTCCCAGAATGCACTGCACTGGCCCCTCTCGTCACTTCCGGTGCGGCGCCGCATTCCTAAACAGCTTCTGGGCATGCCCAGAAGCTGTTTAGCAGGGGAATGCGGCGTCGCCCGGAAATGATGAGTTGGGCCGGTGCCGTCGCATTGATTCCTGGGAGCGATGACGTTCAGCTCCCAGGAATCATCGCGAGGCAGGAAGTGACGGGGTGAGCCTCGGCGCTGGAGGAGGAAGCAGTCATAGGTGAGTATTTACGATCTTCAATAAAATGGTGAGTAAACAAAAAAAATAAAAATAACTATCCAATTCCTTTTCAGGTGAGCTCTACCTAGCGGAGGGGCACAAAAAAAAAAAAAAAAAAACGTTTTTGTGCCCAGAACTCCGCTTTAAATCTCTTTTTTTTTTTGCCTATTTTGCCTCAGGAAAAGAAGCTGCCTAATATTTATGATAGAGGGCGTTGATCTCCTTAGGCCACACCCTCCCTCATTACACATCACCTGATATGCCTAAATCCAATAAGCATTCAAGTTTATACAGCTTGGAGTTGGTAATATGCATAAAAATAAGGATTCGGTCAAAATAGTCACTTGCCTAATAATTGTGCACACGGTGTATATGTAAAGGGCCGCCATAGAAAGTCACGGTATTTTACTTGTCATGCGATTCAATGCGCTCTGTAACACATACAAAATCCTGTACAAAGTCCCATACGAATTCTGACTTTTACACTCAATTCACATTTGGTGTTTTGGGATTCCAGCGATTCTGCCCGTGAATCTCAAATAGCATTGTAATCGCATATTCGGGTGCCATTCATCCTCTATGGCACAATTTTGCCGTAATTACCACACATAAATCGAGCCTAAAAGCAACACACGAAGCTTGTCATCCAAAAGAAGCTCCTTGTTACATAGTTGGTAAGGTTGAAGACACCAGTCGATCCACTTCAACGTATGTGGGTGCGTTTACGACAATTGGGGGGACAATTTTCGTACATTGCAGCTTGACACAAATCGCTGCAAAACCGCACAGCGTCTTGAGCACCATTGAAAATAAATGGTCCCTGAACGTGCGTTTTGTGATTGTGGGTAGAATCGCAGTGATTCTACTTGAGATCCCAGTATGCTGAATGTGAATGGAGCCTTAAAGTGGTTGTAAAGTTAGTTTTTTTTTTTATCTTAATGCAGGATAAGTCCACCCTAACACTAAAATCCCTGCATCTACAGACCTCCATGATCTAATACTAACCTATCTAGCCCTATAAAGAAAAAAATCAGTATACTTACCTTTTTTGAAGCCGACCTGATCCGATCCCATGCGGAGCTGTCAGCTGCGGTTTTGCTGTGGAGGTGGGTGCAGAGGACACAGCCGACAACGGACACCCCATAGTAAAGCTATGGGTGTCGTCACTTCCCATTCATTTCACAGCCATTGTTGTCCGTGTCCTCTGCAGAGCTTCCGCCGCTGGAGATCGGGTCGAATCAGCTTAAAAAAAGGAATGTAGACTGATTTCTTCGTTACAGGGCTAGATAGGTTGGTCTTAAATCATGGAGGTCTACAGATGCAGGGATTTTAGTTTGGAGGGTGGACTTCTACTTTAAGATAAAAAGTCTTCTGTGTGCAGCAGCCCCCTAATACTTACCTGAGCCCATCTCTATCCAGCGATGTTGCAGGAGTGGCTCGGCTGCCCAAGACTCTTCCTCATTGGCTGAAATGGCAGCGGGATGCCTTTTGCTCCCACTGCTGTCCACTTCAGCGAGCCAATCAGGATAGAGAGGGGGCGGGGCCACTGCTCTGTATCTGAATGGACATGGGGAGCTGCAGCTTGGCTCCGGGCCCCCATAGCAAGCTGCTTGCTGTGGGGGCACTCAACAGGAGGGAAGGCCCAGGAGCGCCAAAGAGGGACCCAATAAGAGGAGGATCTGGGCAACTCTGTGCAAAACCAGCTGCATAGAGCAGGGAAGTAGAACATGTTTGTTATACTTAAAGCGGAGTTCCACCCAAAAGTGGAACTTCCGCTTTAAATAGTCCTAACCCCCTGACATGCCACATTTGGCATGTCATTTTTTCATTTTTTTTTGGGGGGGGGGGGGGGGGGGGGAGCGGGTACCTAGATTTGACATGTACCCGCTCCCACTTCCGCTCGGAGCGCCGCGGCGCCCTGAGCGGAAGTTCTCCTCTCTCCCTGCAATCTTCTGGGACACGTCAGAGGTCCCAGAAGATTGCCGGCCAATCACGACGCATAGCGCAACTCGCGCATGCGCAGTGCGTACCCGGCTGTGAAGCCGCAAACGGTCACAGCCGGGTGCCCACATCAGTGATGCCGGCGCCGCGGAGCAGAGAGGGAGAAGACGGCGCATCGCTGGACCATGGGACAGGTGAGTGTGTGGATTGGCTGGAACTCCGCTTTAACCCCCAAAAAAACAAGACTTTACGATCACTTTAATAAAAGGCCACTTACCTGTCTAGGGATCCAGCGCTGTCCTCTCCTGAGCTGGCTCTTCAGCCCACCAGGCGCCAGCACGTGTGTTTACATTGGGTAGTGGGATGTGACTGCCGCCAAGTAGTGGGATGTGACTGCCTGTTCTGGTGACAACTTAAAAGGATGGGATTTTCCTCCAATGTCAGCTCTGGTGACAACAATAAGTAGGACATACAGAGAGGGGGAATATACTGACACCAACAAAACCCTGCCAGGGGTTCCAACCCTTCCCCCATTCTATAAAACACCAGGAAAAGGTGGTTCCAAGTCAGCTACACATTAAACAGAATTGCTGTCCAGTCACAGCCATGACACACAGCTCTCATTCCTCTCCTGTCACTGTGATATGTATATAGAAGGCACACACACATCTATAGAACGAAGACTAGGTACATACACGGCGGAGAGAGGACTACACACAGCCCGGCACCGTACACTGACTCTACAACGAGCACAGGGGGCATACTCACTCAGTACCACTCAGCTCCTGTCCTGGCATAGCCTGACAACCAACACTTCCGGGATCCGGCTCCGCCCCCTCCAGCCGCTAACAGCTGCGTGTGACTGCATGTCTCCAGCTGGAGCGCTTTGCCTGCAGCCCCGCCCATTACGGATACGGCCACGCCTCTGTAATAGTAGAGGGATGAAGGAATGATGCCGGATGGGGGCGGGGCTCAGGTTATCAGTGTATAGAGAACACACCTTGCCCTACGCACCGGGTCATTGAGGCTGTTTGATGTTATAGGCGTAGATCCGGTTTTATGTTGGTTTATTTCAGCCTGATCTAGATCAGAGGGTATATGATGGATAATAGAAGGCTTACTGTAATATGCACGGGCTGCTTTTCATTCAGGTTAGGTTTAGTGATATGTATTATTATATTACATTGTTGCATTTCTTCTTGTTTTGCTAAATTCTAGGTATGAAGCAGATTGGATGGATCTACTGTAGGGTTGCCATCTCATCTCTTTAATCCTATGACACATAATAATTACTCAGGTTCTATATAATGCATAAAAGGCACCAAGTGAGTTTAATTACCACCTTAACCACTTGCCTTCTGTGCACTTAAACGCCCTTCCCATCCAGGCCAATTTTCAGCTTTCAGCGCTCTCACACTTTGAATGACAATTGCGCGGTCATGCTACACTGTACCCATATGAAATCTTTATCATTTTTTTCACACAAATAGAGCTTTCTTTTGGTGGTATTTAATCACCTCTGGGTTTTTTATTTTTTACAAAAAAAAAGAAAAAAGACAGAAAATTTTGAAAACAAAAAAAAAGTTTTTCTTATTTTCTGCGAGTAAATTTTGAAAATAAATTTTTCTCCTTCACTGATGTGCGCTGATGAGGCGGCACTGATGGGCACTGATAGGCTGCACTGATGGGCACTGATGAGGTGGCACTTATGGGCACTGATGAGGTGGCACTTATGGGCACTGATGAGGAGGTACTAATATGCCGCACTGATGAGCACTGATAGGCGGCATTGAGAGGCGGCACTGAGAGGCGGCACTGATGAGCACTGATAGGCGGCACTGCTGGGCACTGAGAGGTGGCACTGCTGGGCACTGAGAGGTGGCACTGATGGGCACTGGCGGATGGCACTGGACACTGACGGGTGGCACCGATGAGCGGCACTGATGGGCAGCACCATCAGTGCCCACACTCAGTGCCCATAGTGCTGCCAGTCAGTGCTCATCAGTGCTTAGATGAGCAGGCACTGATGGGCACTGACTAGCAGCACTATGGGCACTGATTGTGGGCATTGATGGGGGGCACTGATTGTGGGCACTGATGGGGGGGCACTGGACACTGACGGGTGGCACCGATGAGCGGCACTGATGGGCAGCACCATCAGTGCCCACACTCAGTGCCCATAGTGCTGCCAGTCAGTGCTCATCAGTGCTTAGATGAGCAGGCACTGATGGGCACTGACTAGCAGCACTATGGGCACTGATTGTGGGCATTGATGGGGGGCACTGATGGCGGGCACTGTGGGCACTGATGGGGGGGCACTGTGTGTGTGTTTTTACCTCTAGTAATCAGGGCACTGGTGATCAGTGCCCTGATTACATTCTCTTGTGTCCCCGGCGCTGTGAGGCTCCCCCTCCTTCCTCACACTGCAGGCTCCGTGTGAGGAAGGAGAGCCGGCGATGAGAGATGATCTCATATGTTTACATATGAGATCATCGCTCATTGGACGGCCCGATCACGTGGTGAATGGCCGCTGTGATTGGCCATTCACCACGATCTGTGATCGGCCGTGTCCAAGGGACACGGCCGACACAGATTTCCCCCGCAGCGCGCTCGCGGGAGCGCGCGGGGGGCGTGTCACTGGGAGGCCGTTTAAAAACGGCCTCCCGAAAATTCGAGTCCGCGCTGCAGCCGTATATAGGCTGTAGCGCGGATGGGGGAAGGTTAAAGAGGTCGTAAACACCTTTTGTTTACATTTACCTATAGGAAAGCCTACATTAAAGAGGTTGTAAACTCATTAAACTTTTTTTTTTTTTTCCAACCTGAAAGAGAAACACATAATGAGCTAGTATGCATCGCATACTAGCTCATTATGAAATACTTACCTTAGAACGAAGCCCCCGCCGTGCCGCCCGCTTACCTGTATGACGGGCGACATGTTCAGTCACCCGTCTTCCAGGATCGCGGCATCCGGCCATCTGATTGGCCGGAGCCGCGGTGACGGTCACGGCACGGGGCTCTGAAGTAGAGGCACCACCAGCGGCCGTTCCTTCAGAGCGCATGCGCCAGTGACGTCACTGGCTGCATTTAAGGTAAATATCTCCTAAACGGTACATGTTTAGGAGATATTTACAGTACCTATAGGTAAGCCTTATCATAGACTTACCTATAGGTAAAAGTTGCAGAGGAGGGTTTACTTCCTCTTTAAAGAGGAAGTAAACCCGTTTAAAAAAAATGTGAAAAAAAAAACCTTTAAAGACAAAGGCATAATGAGCTAGTATGCATTGCATACTAGCTCATTATGAAGTACTTACCTAAAAACGAAGTCCCCTCAGTGCCGACAGGACGGCCGACATGTCCGGCCGTCCTGCTTCCTGGATCTCGTCCTCCGGCCATCTGATTGACCGGGGGCGCGATTACATCACTTCCGCGTATGCGCCGATGACGTCATCAGCTGCATGCACTGTAAATATCTCCTAAACGGTGCAATTTAAAGCAGAGTTCCAGCCTCACACACTCACCTGTCCAACGGTCCAGCGATGCGGCCGCCCGAAGCCTCGCTCTTCTCCCTCTCTGCTCTGCGGCGCCGGCATCACTGGTGTGGGCACCCGGCTGTGACAGTTTGCAGCTTCACAGCCGGGTATGCACTGCGCATGCGCGAGTTGCGCTACGCATCGTGATTGGCCGGCAATCTTCTGGGACCTCTGACATGTCCCAGAAGATTGTAGGGAGGGAGGGGGAGAGGAGAACTTCCGCTCAGGGCACCGCGGTGCTCCGAGCAGAAGTGGGAGCAGGTACCTGTCAAAACTAGGTACCCGCTCCCCCCCCCCCCCCAAAAAAAATGACATGCCAAATGTGGCATGTCAGGGGGTTAGAACTGCCTAAAGCGGAAGTTCCACTTTTGGGTGGAACTCCGCTTTAAGGAGATATTTATAGCACCTATAGGTAAGCCTTAATCAGCCCCTGTGTAATGTGTGTCCTGGTTTAAAGGGATGAGGTGGCAACTAGTGATCGACCGATATCGTTTTTTCGTTGCCGATACCAATATTTTGCCGATCGCATATCGGTATCGGCCGATATTTTCACACATGTAAAAATTACTCATAAAAAAACACAAAAATCGTCAGAAATCTCTTAATAAACATGTTAATCTTTATTTATTAACATTTTTAACATTGAGTGCTCGTTCTCCACACCTTAAGGGCTCTTTCACACGGTCCGCCTCCGTAGGCGGATCCGTGTTGCTCAGCGGGGATCGATCCGTGATCCCCGCTGAGCCGGCGGGTGACAGCTCCGTCTCCGCTTGCAGAGCGGAGAGGGAGGTGTCTCAGCACCCGCTGCCCTCTATGGGGGATCGGATGAGAGCGGACCGCTTGTCCGCTCTCATTTGATCCGCTCCGCTCCGATTACTGAACGGATGGAAAAATAGGGTTTCCATCCGTCCAGATTTCACGGACAGGATCGGATGCGGATGGCAGCGGGTGTCAGCGGAGGTGTCTCCGCTGACACCCGCTGCCCCATAGAGCTACATGGAGGATCCGATCAGATCCGCCTAAAAAACTGACAGGCGGATCTGATCGGTTCGCCCGTGTGAAAGAGCCCAAACTGTATAAAAACTGATATGAAAACTTCAATTCCAGGGACATTTGCTTTGCATTTCACATCCTGATTGTGCATTAATGCATAAAACTGACTGCACTGCAGTAACATATTGCAGTGTGTGAGTCTACTACTGCGGCACTTTTATGATAAAAGTGCTGCAGTAGTGGACTCACACACTGCAATATGTTACTGCAGTGCAGTCAGTGAAACAGGTAGAAAAAAAGCTAGGCAACAACAGCTACACAAAATACACATACACAGTGGATTGGATGGACTGGAGTCAGTGGAAGGGGACTATCTCTGCAGTAAAGCACTGACTGCAACTAATGCAGTGCAGTCAGTGCAAAACTGCTAGAAAAAGAGCAAGGCAACAGCTACACAATGCCACAGTGGATTGGACCAGACTGGAGACAGCGGAGGACTACTACCCTCTGCAGTAAGGCACTGACTGCCACTAATGCAGTGCAGTCAGTGCAAGACTGCTAGAAAAAGAGCAAGGCAACAGCTAGACAATCAGTGGCGGCCTGTGCATAGGGGGCGCCAGGGCGCCGCCCCCCCCCCCCCCCCCCTAAAAAAAGAAAAGAAAAAAAAATTAAAAAAAAAAAAAAAAAATTACAAAAAATCGATAAAGTTTTCAAAAAAAAAAAAATTGTGTTCGCCGGCCTATGTGGAGGCTGTGGGGGGGTGGGGTTTACGACCCAGAAGAGGCGCCGATTGGCTGCCTTCTGGGGCGTAACCTGGGCGCAGGGTACAGCGCTAGGAAACCCCCACTTTCGGAATGTCCTGGCTGTGATTGGTCCAGTCTCCAGCCTGGACCAATCATCATCCAGGACATCCGATGCTGACCCGTGACCCCGCTGACGTTGCGTACGTCAGTCACGAGTCAGTGCGGTGGACGGATGGGCACAGCAGAGCGGAGCGGACTCAGAGTCAGCGGAGACTCGGAGAGCAGACCGGACACCGGAATCGGCTTCAGAGAGACGGACGACCCGACCAGGCAGTCACCTCACCAGGCCGCAGCTGCGCAGCGTCTCCAGAGGAGTGGAGGTCATCTGGACTGGAAGAGAAGACTCGATCACCACCGGTAAGTGAGCTGTGGCGCTCTGCAATCATTGGGGTACAATGCTGGCACTCTGCAATCATTGGGGGACAAAGCTGTTGCGCTCTGCAATCATTGGGGTACAATGCTGGCACTCTGCAATCATTGGGGGACAATGCTGGCACTCTGCAATCATTGGGGGACAATGCTGGCACTCTGCAATCATTGGGGGACAAAGCTGTGGCACTCTGCAATCATTGGGGTACAATGCTGGCACTCTGCAATCATTGGGGGACAATGCTGGCACTCTGCAATCATTGGGGGACAAAGCTGTGGCACTCTGCAATCATTGGGGTACAATGCTGGCACTCTGCAATCATTGGGGGACAATGCTGGCACTCTGCAATCATTGGGGGACAAAGCTGTGGCGCTCTGCAATCATTGGGGTACAATGCTGTGGCACTCTGCAATCATTGGGGTACAATGCTGGCACTCTGCAATCATTGGGGGACAATGCTGTGGCACTCTGCAATCATTGGGGGACAATGCTGTGGCGCTCTGCAATCATTGGGGTACAATGCTGTGGCACTCTGCAATAATTGGGGGACAATGCTGTGGCACTCTGCAATCATTGGGGGACAATGCTGGCACTCTGCAATCATTGGGGGACAATGCTGTGGCACTCTGCAATCATTGGGGGACAATGCTGTGGCGCTCTGCAATAATTGGGGGACAATGCTGGCACTCTGCAATCATTGGGGGACAATGTTGTGGCGCTCTGCAATCATTGGGGGACAATGCTGTGGCGCTCTGCAATCATTGGGGGACAATGCTGTGGCGCTCTGCAATCATTGGGGGACAATGCTGGCACTCTGCAATCATTGGGGGACAAAGCTGTGGCGCTCTGCAATCATTGGGGTACAATGCTGTGGCGCTCTGCAATAATTGGGGGACAATGCTGTGGCGCTCTGCAATCATTGGGGGACAATGCTGTGGCGCTTTGCAATAACTGGGGGACAATGCTGTGGGCACTTTGCAATCATTGGGGGACAATGCTGTGGGCGCTCTGCAATAATTGGGGGACAATGTTGTGGCGCTCTGCAATCATTGGGGGACAATGCTGTGGCGCTCTGCAATCATTGGGGGACAATGCTGTGGCGCTCTGCAATCATTGGGGGACAATGCTGTGGCGCTCTGCAATCATTGGGGGACAATGCTGTGGCGCTCTGCAATAATTGGGGGACAATGCTGTGGCACTCTGCAATAAATGGGGGACAATGCTGTGGCGCTCTGCAATCATTGGGGTACAATGCTGTGGCACTCTGCAATCATTGGGGGACAATGCTGTGGCGCTCTGCAATCATTGGGGGACAATGCTGTGGCGCTCTGCAATCATTGGGGGACAATGCTGTGGCACTCTGCAATCATTGGGGGACAATGCTGTGGCGCTCTGCAACCATTGGGGGACAATGCTGTGGCGCTCTGCAATCATTGGGGGACAATGCTGTGGCACTCTGCAGTGATTGGGGTACAATACTGTGGCGCTCTGCAGTGATTGGGGACAATGCTGTGGCGCTCTGCAGTGATTGGGAACAATGCTGTGGCGCTCTGCATTGAAAGGGGCTCGCACGCTTAACTCTGCATTGTGGGGGCACAGAACAGTGTTTATTGCATTGAAGGGGGCACAGCACAGTGTTTATTGCATTGAAGGGGGCACAGCACATTGTTCATTGCATTGAAGGGGGCACAGCACAGTTGCATTGAAGGGGGCACAGCACAGTTGCATTGAAGGGGGCATGCACGCTGAATTCTGCATTGTGGGGGCACAGCACAGTGTTCATTGCATTGAAGGGGGCACAGCACAGTGTTTATTGCATTGAAGGGGGCACAGCACAGTGTTTATTGCATTGAAGGGGGCACAGCACAGTTGCATTGAAGGGGGCATGCACGCTGAACTCTGCATTGTGGGGGCACAGCACAGTGTTTATTGCATTGAAGGGGGGCACAGCACAGTGTTTATTGCATTGAAGGGGGCATAGCACAGTGTTTATTGCATTGTGGGGGCACAGCACAGTGTTCATTGCATTGAAGGGGGCACAGCACAGTGTTTATTGCATTGAAGGGGGCATAGCACAGTGTTCATTGCATTGAAGGGGGCACAGCACAGTGTTTATTGCATTGAAGGGGGCACAGCACAGTGTTTATTGCATTGAAGGGGGCACAGCACAGTGTTTATTGCATTGAAGGGGGCACAGCACAGTGTTTATTGCATTGAAGGGGGCATGCACGCTGAACTCTGCATTGTTGGGGCACAGCACAGTGTTCATTGCATTGAAGGGGGCACAGAACAGTGTTTATTGCATTGAAGGGGGCACAGCACAGTGTTCATTGCATTGAAGGGGGCACAGCACAGTTGCATTGAAGGGGGCACAGCACATTGTTCATTGCATTGAAGGGGGCACAGCACAGTTGCATTGAAGGGGGCATGCACTCTGAACTCTGCATTGTTGGGGCACAGCACAGTGTTCATTGCATTGAAGGGGGCACAGAACAGTGTTTATTGCATTGAAGGGGGCACAGCACAGTGTTTATTGCATTGAAGGGGGCACAGAACAGTGTTTATTGCATTGAAGGGGGCATGCACGCTGAACTCTGCATTGTTGGGGCACAGCACAGTGTTCATTGCATTGAAGGGGGCACAGAACAGTGTTTATTGCATTGAAGGGGGCACAGCACAGTGTTCATTGCATTGAAGGGGGCACAGAACAGTGTTTATTGCATTGAAGGGGGCACAGCACAGTGTTTATTACATTGAAGGGGGCACAGCACAGTTGCATTGAAGGGGGCACACACGCTGAACTCTGCATTGTGGGGGCACAGCACAGTGTTTATTGCATTGAAGGGGGCACAGCACATTGTTCATTGCATTGAAGGGGGCACAGCACAGTTGCATTGAAGGGGGCACAGCACATTGTTCATTGCATTGAAGGGGGCACAGCACAGTTGCATTGAAGGGGGCATGCACGCTAACTCTGCATTGTGGGGGCACAGCACAGTGTTCATTGCATTGAAGGGGGCACAGCACAGTGTTTATTGCATTGAAGGGGGCACAGCACAGTGTTTATTGCATTGAAGGGGGCACAGCACAGTGTTTATTGCATTGAAGGGGGCACAGCACATTGTTCATTGCATTGAAGGGGGCACAGCACAGTTGCATTGAAGGGGGCATGCACGCTGAACTCTGCATTGTGGGGGCACAGCACAGTGTTTATTGCATTGAAGGGGGCACAGCACAGTGTTTATTGCATTGAAGGGGGCATAGCACAGTGTTTATTGCATTGTGGGGGCACAGCACAGTGTTCATTGCATTGAAGGGGGCACAGCACAGTGTTTATTGCATTGAAGGGGGCACAGCACAGTGTTTATTGCATTGAAGGGGGCACAGCACAGTGTTTATTGCATTGAAGGGGGCACAGCACAGTGTTTATTGCATTGAAGGGGGCACAGCACAGTGTTAATTGCATTGAAGGGGGCATATCACAGTGTTAATTGCATTGAAGGGGGCACAGAACAGTGTTTATTGCATTGAAGGGGGCACAGCACAGTGTTTATTGCATTGAAGGGGGCACAGCACAGTGTTTATTGCATTGAAGGGGGCACAGCACAGTGTTTATTGCATTGAAGGGGGCACAGCACAGTGTTAATTGCATTGAAGGGGGCATATCACAGTGTTAATTGCATTGAAGGGGGCACAGAACAGTGTTTATTGCATTGAAGGGGGCACAGCACAGTGTTTATTGCATTGAAGGGGGCATGCACGCTGAACTCTGCATTGTTGGGGCACAGCACAGTGTTCATTGCATTGAAGGGGGCACAGAACAGTGTTTATTGCATTGAAGGGGGCACAGAACAGTGTTCATTGCATTGAAGGGGGCACAGAACAGTGTTTATTGCATTGAAGGGGGCACAGCACAGTGTTTATTGCATTGAAGGGGGCACAGCACATTGTTCATTGCATTGAAGGGGGCACAGCACAGTTGCATTGAAGGGGGCATGCACGCTAACTCTGCATTGTGGGGGCACAGCACAGTGTTCATTGCATTGAAGGGGGCACAGCACAGTGTTTATTGCATTGAAGGGGGCACAGCACAGTGTTTATTGCACTGAAGGGGGCACAGCACAGTGTTTATTGCATTGAAGGGGGCACAGCACATTGTTCATTACATTGAAGGGGGCACAGCACATTGTTCATTGCATTGAAGGGGGCACAGCACAGTTGTATTGAAGGGGGCATGCACGCTGAACTCTGCATTGGGGGGGCACAGCACAGTGTTTATTGCATTGAAGGGGGCACAGCACAGTGTTTATTGCACTGAAGGGGGCACAGCACAGTGTTTATTGCACTGAGGGGGGCACAGCACAGTGTTTATTGCATTGAAGGGGGCACAGCACATTGTTCATTACATTGAAGGGGGCACAGCACATTGTTCATTGCATTGAAGGGGGCACAGCACAGTTGTATTGAAGGGGGCATGCACGCTGAACTCTGCATTGGGGGGGCACAGCACAGTGTTTATTGCATTGAAGGGGGCATAGCACAGTGTTCATTGCATTGAAGGGGGCACAGCACAATGTTTATTGCATTGAAGGGGGCACAGCACAATGTTCATTGCATTGAAGGGGGCACGCACGCTGAACTCTGCATTGAAGGGGGCATGTACACTGGTCTCTGCATTGAAAGGGGGCATGTACGCTGGTCACTGCATTGAAAGGGGGCATATACCATCTCCTGTACCATGACCCGTGACATGCCTATACCATATCTGTGCCATGCCTATACCATCTCCTGTACCATCACTTGTGCCATGCCTGTACCATCACCTATGCCATGCCTATACCATCACCTGTGCCATGCCTATACCATGACTTCAAAGTCACGCAATTTTTTACTGCGTTTTTTGACGCGAAGCAATACCTATTACATTTTTCTTTTTGCGCCCCCCCAAAAATTTTGAGCACCAGCCGCCACTGTAGACAATGTCACAGTGGATTGGACTGGGCCGGAGTCAGTGGAGGACTACCCTCTGCAGTAAGGCACTGACTGCAACTAATGTAGTGCAGTCAGTGCAAAACTGCTAGAAAAAAGATAGGCAACAGCTAGACAGTGGATTGGACTCTTAGCAGTAGGGCACTCACTGCAACTACAGCAGTCAATGCAAAACTGCTAGAAAAAAGCAAGGCAACTGCTAGACAGTGGATTGTATTGGAGTCAGTGGACTACCTCTGCAGTATGGCATTCACTGCAACTACAGCAGTCAGTGCAAAACTGCTAGAAAAAAGCTAGGCAACAGCTAGACAGTGGATTGGAGTCAGTGGACTACCTCTGCAGTATGGCATTCACTGCAACTACAGCAGTCAGTGCAAAACTGCTAAAAAAAAAGGTAGGCAACGGCTACCAGTGGATTGGAGTGGAGTGCAGTGGACACTACTCTTTTCAATACTCCCAGTTAAGTAGAAGAATATTATAATGCAGAAAGCGGAATATTTCAGCATGTCCATGGTCATCTGTTAAAGGTCTTCTGTTTTGTTCAAACAATGCTGCAACTTCGTAAACATGCTCAGGAGTGGAGGAGCAGAGAGAGAGAGAGGCATCTTCTAGCATGGGAAGCAAGTCTTTTGTAGCATGCCTCATTTTTTCTCCACCACTGAAGAGGATGACTTCTTCTGTCAATCTGCAGGGTGCACTGGAGGTGTGGTGAAGGATTTGTCTGACTCATCTAAACACTAGGAGTACCACCGTTTGTTGAATCACTTGGTGTGAAGCTTATGGGAGTTTTATTGTGATAAACATACTTACCAGCTGAGTGACATAAGGACACTTCCTACCTGAATGCTTACATGTGGACTATTAATCTTGATATATGATACATGTTATGTGCAAACATACATAGCGCAGCTGTGTGATTGGTGCTCTATTTATCTGAATGTTGCAGCATTTATTACATTTGTTTTATATAGAAGAATAAGCATGGTTCTTGTATCCAGGATTCAAAAGACTTGCAAGCACAACATGTTTAATCTCTTCATGCTTCTCAAAACATATATCAAGCAAAGCTCTTTGGCTTGACAGACCATCATTTGAAAGTTGGAGGCTGTTGTGTGCACTGCTGTATTTTGGCCTAGGCCGACTAGGCCTAGGCCTAGGGCGGCACTTTGCGGGGGGGCGGCAAAAAAGCCGCCGTCCCCGCATAAAAAAAAAAAAAAAACGATCCGCTCTATGAGGCTCGCCTGCAGTGCTCCTGTCACTTTGCGTGCCGAGTCCCGCCTCATTGTCTGCTCCCCTGGTCCTTGCCTGCCTGTCGCCGCCTCTTCCCACACACACAGTCTCCACTCTCCAGCTTTTAGTGAAGGGGCGTCGCCGCATCAAGGCTTGTACAAGGGGTGGGCGGGAGGGAGGGCGCAGCGGAGGTGAAGTGCTGATAATGTGAGCACCACCTGCAAGGCTTTTGTATGCTTAGGGCTCGGGTTTAATCTCAGCATCTTCTGTCTGCTTCTGTCCCCGACTGTCAGCCCGCCCACCACCTGCATTGCTTTAGAATTCTTAGTTCTGTGTCCAGGTTGAGTCCCGGCGTTTTCTGCATCTTCTGTCCCCGCCCACCTCCTATCAGACCTGTAGGTTAAGTGCTGTACATGGTGGGCGGGCCAGTGGGCGGGGATAGAGGCCGGCAGAAGATGAAGAAAATGTCGGTACTCAATCTGGCAGAGCTAAGGATACTAAAGCAATGCAGGTGGAGGACATGCAGATGGGGACAGAAGCAGAAAGAAGATGCCCAGATTAAACCCAAGAACTCTGAAAATTACAGGTACAATGCAGTGATGTTCTGCTCTTTTTATCTGAGCACTGTGTATATTATTGATAAATAGGGGAGTACTCAGCAGAAGTATTTTATAAAGTGACTTTGTGCTATTAAGTACAATATGTTGGAGACACCTTGCTGTATGTATTTTCCTTTTAGGTGACTATTATGTCATGTTCCCACTAATGCATTTGTTGTGACTCACATTTGCGCAGGCACAGCAGCACATTCATTTAAATGGACTACTGTACCTGCAGGAAAAAGGTCCCTGCACCTTTATGAAAATGCAGCCGAAGGGAAATCACATGGTGCACAAGCACCATGCAATGTCCCGCACCAAAAAATGTGCTGCATTTTCAGATGTGTGGGAGTGCCAATAAGAATAAATGGCAGCCTTGTGCATCTGTAAAAGAGCAGGGAATTTTTCCTGCAGGTGGTTGTGGGTGTGGGAATTGGTGCCATTTACACACAGTCCCGCACATGCAACCACCTGTAACAGTGTGAACCTAGCCATGGGCTCATTTACACTTGCGGTTGGCCGGGCAATAAAACATGCTGCTGAGCCTCATAATACAGCTCCCTATCACTACTGCCATTTAAGCTGCAGAGGCAGCAGCTAGAGGTTTACAGATGCCACTGCTGTAATATTTTGATTTGCAGCAGTGGCAGGAATTATAACGCCCGTCACTTTCAGCATGCACTACCATCTGCTGAAGGCAACCTGTTCCAAGTGAATGGGGCCACACTGCAAACTCCCCGGAACTGCGTGCAATGCCTCAGTCTCAGCGCAGTGCCACTATAGAGTGAGGGCAGACTGCCTTATCATGTGACATATCACATGACTGGAGACAAGAGAAGCTGCCTTCACTCCCAGCGGGTGTCACACTAACACGAGATGTGAACTGTGAATACACATGGGGGGGCGCAGTTTGCCATCTTTGCCCAGGGCGCTGGAATCTGGATGGCCTTGTCCCAGCACTGAGGGGCGTACATACTTGCCAGGCAGGGACGGACTGTTGCCCCCATAGAGCGGCAGTGAGTGGCCAGACGGGATGCACTTCAATGAGTGGGTGGGGGCGGATACCACCTACCCACCCTCCGCGCGGCATGTAAGAGAGACTAACCTCTCCACGGGGCAGGGTCTATCTATGTCGAGGAGGAGGAGAGAGAGGAGGAAAAGGGAACCCCCAACCAGGTCAGGACATCCGACAGCAGGTAGGAATCACGATTTTAGGTTACCACCCACTGCTATTGCTACAATTATTAATAATTCCATTACATTTTTGCAGTAAATATATTTTTAACAATATATTTGGGGGGCGTGGCCGAACCGGGCATGTGAGAGGACTCGACTCATGGAGCTCCCGTACTTGATCCTGCAATTACATTCTTTTCCCCGGCCGGATTACACCATAACACGGACCGTTCATCTTCTGGGGGTCCCCGTGATTACCCTGCTGCCTCTTGCTCCCCGCTGCGTGCCCGGATACCAGAGATCCCGGAGGATTGCAGGGTGAGCCCCGCCGCCGCGACCACCAATCTTCAGCCATCCTCCTCGCACAGACCATCTACGGGCTCCATCCCACCTCCTAGTGTCTCCCCCGCACCCCGGGTACAGCCTCCTGCCTATATTTTTGGTCTCAGACTGGGATTTGCGGGGATCCGTTTTGCGGCCTAGTCGGGGCTGCAGCCGCGGACTTTCCTGAGGCCGGCAGCCGATCGCGGAAGCGCGCGGACGTTCGTGGACCGGGTGAGCTGCCGATCCTGGTCTCTTTGGCCCCTCTGTCTCCTGCACGTTCCGGACTGCCTCCTGCTGCTCCCTCCACCCTCGGAACCCTGTAGTGACGTCCCGGCTCTGTGCTGCTCTGTGCCTGTGACAACCCTTGCAGCTACCCATCCATACACCGGGCCGCATCTCCCTCTCCTTTCCTGCCTTACAAGCCTGACCTGCCTTGATTAGGAGAACCAGTGCTGACTCACCCCCCCTCCCCCCTGCTGAAATACCGCCATGACTCGCGGCAGCAAGACCAAGGAGGACAGTTCAGTCTCGGCGGCGCTTCAAGATGGCGCTGGCCCATCAACCCCACAGCGTGTCCTGCGTGGCCCTGACAGGCAGAAAGAGGCTGCGGTGAAGCCCAAAACGACCCGTCCCGCAGGTAAGGACGCTGCTGGGGATATATTACTTTACGCCAAGAAGCTGTCGGAACTCAGGGATCAGGAGGCTGGGGACTGTGCTCAGGCTGACAATGGGGGGCGCCCCGAGGCAGTCTCGCAGGGCCTGGGGGCTGCTCCGCGGCCGGTGCTGCCTGACTGGGACCTGGACGCAGATGAGGGGGAGACGGAGGAGGAACAACAACCTACACTTAGCCAAATACTTCGTGCTGTGCACAAATGTACTGCCTCTGTGAATAATGTTCAGGAGCGGTTGGGGGGTCTCACTGAAGAAGTGGCTCTCCTTCGCCAAGACCTACAAAAGATCCGTGAGCGCACTACTGCTGCGGAAAGCCGTATTAGTGACCTGGAGGACCAATTGCCGGTGCTGATCACTGACTCAAGAACAACCGCGAGGCAGGTCCAGATCAATAAGGACAAGACGGATGATTTGGAAAATCGTTTGCGGCGCAACAATGTGCGCATTGTGGGACTCCCAGAGAAGGTTGAGGGCAGAGAACCCACTGAGTTTGTTGAATCCTGGCTCTGTGACATCTTTGGCAGGCAATCCTTCTCGCCTCTGTTTGCGGTTGAAAGGGCCCATCGGGTCCCCACCAGGGCACTGCCGGGTAACGCTCCCAGGCCCATGCTGGCCAAGCTGCTGCACTTCAGGGACAGGGAGAAGGTGCTGAGGCTGGCCAGGGAAAAGGCAGAGGTCAAGTTTAATGGGGTGCGGGTGTCTTTCTACCCGGACTTCTCTGCTGAAGTCCAAAAGCAGCGAGCAAGATTCACCGATGTTAAGCAACGTCTCCGCCGCCTCGGACTCATATATGCTATGCTATACCCAGCTCGTTTGCGGGTCACCGCGGAAGGTAGAGCGCACTTTTTTGATACTGCTGCCGACGCGGTGAATTGGCTCGATATTCATGAACCCACCCTCCGTCAACGTCAGCGCGCTGCTCCTGATGAGTAAGGGGCGCCACAATGTGGACTTTGCATCTCTACGTATCTGGACCCTTTGGAAGATTGCCCCGGCCGGGGTGCGTATCCTTTTTGTGATGGGACAGCTGTACTCCAACCAGCGGCTACCTCTTCTTGTTCCGGAGTTCTGGTAAACGCATCTTACCTGGATTACAGTTTGCAGTTTCAAGTTTGCAGTTCTAACCCAAGCTTCGTCTGGAATGGCCTATGACTATGGCCTGTGCGAGTTTGGGCCCTCTTCAATTAACCCCCTCATGCCATCTGGGTTGGCAGATGTCTCCCTGCGGGGTTTGGACGGGAGCCGCCCTATGGGCTCACCGTCACATGTGTTCTTTTTCATCGTTTGTATTTTGTTTGTTTTTCTTTCGTTGTTCTTGTCCTCATGTCTTTTTTATTATGGTGCACTCCCACGACCTGTGACGCACGGATATGCTGAACACGTTCCGGTCGAACAGCTGGCTGCCCTCCTTGAGAATGTGTTCTTGCCCCCCACCGGATTTCCTTATGGGCAGATTTACCCATGGCCTGCTTGCAAAATGCGGGCGGCCCCTCCTATGTTGAATACCCACCATGGCTAGCCCAACTGGTACTCTTATGTCCTGGAATGTACGCGGCCTAGGGGACCCTCGCAAGCGTACTGCTATACGGACTTTTTTGTCACACCATAGTCCTGCAATTGTCTGCCTACAAGAAACTCATCTGACTAATGATTCTGTGGGTAATATCCGCACCTCCAAGTTCCCGGTGCAGTTTCACTCCTTTCATACTCAGTACTCTAGGGGGGTGTCCATCCTAGTGTCAGCCTCCACAAGATTCGAGACCCTTGCATCTTCGATTGACCCTCAGGGCAGATTTATTTTTCTTATGGGGGTGTGGGATACTCTTAAATGTATTATCGCTAATATATATGTTCCTCCTCCATTTGCGTTTGAGGTGCTGGAG
Source organism: Pelophylax lessonae (assembly GCF_965119305.1). Taxonomy (NCBI): domain Eukaryota; kingdom Metazoa; phylum Chordata; class Amphibia; order Anura; family Ranidae; genus Pelophylax; species Pelophylax lessonae. The sequence continues at coordinate 215,564,694 of NC_138775.1, read as the reverse complement.
TGTCTGTCCCGGTTTTTAGGTGCCCACCCCCAGCTTCCAGTGTTGGCTGTGGGTGATTTCAATAATGTTCTCGACCCAACCCTTGACACCCTTAAACGATTTTGCCCCGGAGGATCCAGGACTCCCACTCCCTTTGCTAGGTTTCTGGGGGAGTTGGGACTTGTGGATATCTGGCGCAGCAGACACCCCTTGGAGGCGGGCTTCTCCTGTCACTCCTTGTCTCACTCTACGCTGTCCCGTATTGATTTGAGCCTGGGCTCTGACCTATTATTCTCTTATGCACCCGAGGTCACCTATCTGGCGCGTGGCCTATCTGACCACTCCCCGATGCTGGTGAGTCTCGGGTTGCCGGGGCCCAGTTTACCTAGGCAGTGGAAACTGAACCCGTTCTGGCTTCCACTCTTCCCTGACCACGCTCGGATTGTTGCCCACCTTACTAATTTCTTTGCCGATAACAGACACTCTGCAGCTCCGGGAATGGTGTGGGATGCCATGAAGGCCTTCGTTAGGGGTGTTTGCATTAAGGAAATTTCAACTGTCAAATCTCAAAGCAGGCGCTGGGCTCGGGATGCTGGTGAGGCAGTGCTCCGGGCGGAGTGTGCCTTCCTGGCGTCTCCCACGGCGGAGAATCAAGATTGCTGGCTGGAGGCGCAGAGATTTTTCCGCTCCATCCAGCAACAGCAGGCTGCTCACAAGCGTTTCTTCATGTCACAGGCATATTTTGAGGAAGGGGAAAAGACTGGGCATATGCTTGCAACCATATCGAGAGCGCAGAGGCCCCCCTCGACAATACACAGGTTAATGCTCCCCTCTGGGGATGTGGTCTCAGACACCCCGTCTATTCTCCAAGGTTTCAATATATTCTTTAGGGACCTCTACGCTTCCCAGGTGTCCTATGATCCGGACGACTTGCTCACATTTCTTCAAGACATCCGGCTACCGCAGCTTACTGCTGCTGATAGGACTCTCCTGGACTCTCCCATTAAATTGGAGGAACTCCAGGAGGCCTTGGCGGATTATCCCAACTCAAAGGCACCGGGCGCGGACGGGCTCCCTATCGAGGTATATAAGGCATTTAGTGGGGTACTGCTGCCGGAACTCCTGCGCACTCTTGAATCCTCCTCAGAGGTGGGGTCGCTTCCTCCCTCTATGTATGAGGCTGTGGTGGTGGTGCTATTGAAGCCTGGGAAGGATCCGACCCGCCCTGATTCGTATAGACCCATCTCTCTCCTCACGTCGGATCTCAAACTTTTTGCAAAGGTACTGGTCAATCGCCTGTCTAAGGTGATTTCTAAACTTGTACATGGGGATCAGTCTGGGTTCATCCCAGGACGATCCACAGCAACCAATATACGAAGGCTGTACTTGAACATGCAGATTCCGCCAGATAACTGTGGGAACAGGGCCATACTGTCACTTGACGCGGCTAAGGCCTTTGATAGCGTGGAGTGGCAGTATCTCTGGGTGGTCTTGGAGCGACTGGGATTTGGACCTAGGTTTATAGCGTGGATCAAACTGTTGTACAATGCCCCTGTAGCATGTGTGAGGGTCAATAATATGCTGTCTCCGGTGTTTCCGCTGCACAGGGGCACGCGGCGGGGCTGCCCTTTGTCGCCCCTGCTGTTTGCCCTAGCGGTGGAACCTCTGGCAGCGGCTATCCGGGCCAACTCGGCCATTCGGGGGTTCAGGAGGGGGGATGGGGAGGAGAAAATTGCACTATATGCTGATGATGCATTACTGTTCCTTGGGGACACCTCGGGTTCTTTGGTGGAATTGATGACTCTGATCGCTCGGTTTGGATCTTTCTCGGGCTTCCGGATCAATTGGGACAAGTCAGTGCTGCTACCGTTGGACCCGTTGGAGGCTGCTTTGCCGCCCCTGGCGTCTCAGGTCCAGGTGGTGACGGAATTCCGGTACCTGGGAATTATTGTACATCCTGATTTGCGGAAGTATGTTAAACTCAATGTGGCCCCGTTGTTGGGTAGGTTCAAGGAGAAGCTGTCCAGCTGGGTCAGGTTGCCGCTGTCGGTGGTAGGCAGGTGTAATCTTATTAAAATGATCTGGAATCCACAACTATTGTATGTTCTCCATAATGCCCCTGTCTGGATACCGATTCACATTTTCAAACAGTTCAACACTGTCTACCGTGCACTTATATGGAAAAAGCAGTCTTCCCGAATTCGCTTGGAGACATTGCAGGAAACCAAGGATAGTGGGGGTCTAGCGGTTCCCAACCCATTATACTACTTTTTAGCCTCCCAATTACAGCATCTCACGGGCTGGTCACGGGACGTTGACGGTGACCCGGTCCGCCGGATACTTGTAACTTGCCTGGTGGGGGATTCGCTTGTGGAGTCCTTGGAGAGTGGGGAGCTGGGTACGTTTCCCCAGCATCCGACCCTGATTCTGATAGACAAGGTTTGGCGCAGGGCTCGGAGTCACTTTGCCTATAGAGGTTTCTCCGAGTTTTCCCACATTCTACATAACGCCAACTACCCTGAGCTGGATAACCTTCGGGATACCCTGCAATGGGCGAGATACGGCATCCGATTTATCTCACAATTGTACAGGGGGAATACACTTAAGGATTTCCAGGCTATTCGAGCTGAATTTGGGCTACCTAACACCTTATTTTACCAATATCTGCAACTGCGGCACGCCATTACGGCGCAGGCCAGGGACTCCTCGTGGGGCCCTTGTAGCCCGGTTCTGCTCCTTAGCCTGGTAAATTCTACAGAGAAGAAGGGCCAAATTTCCTCCTTATACTCTTCCTTTATGGAACAGATTTCGCGAGCTATGACGTATAAATGTAGATCGGTTTGGGAGGACGACTTAGGGACGCTAACATCGGAGGAGTGGACAGGAATACTTGACAATGTGCTCAAGGTATCCTTGTCGGCCTCACAACGCCTCACGCAACTATTCATACTGCATCGTACTTATCGGACCCCGCAGCGTCTGCATAGCTGGGGCAGGAGGGATTCTCCGTTCTGTCCCCGCTGCAAGATACATGAGGGCACATTGCTTCACATGCTGTGGCGATGCCCAAAACTACACCGCTACTGGACTGAAGTACTTTGCTCCATTAATACCATCTGGGGGCTGAAGCTCCCTCAGGACCCTAAGCTTTGCATACTGGGCTGGCTAGACGAGGAATTGTATACCCCGGGGGTGTTTGAGGCAATTCTTAGGACGCTATTTCTTGCTCGCAAATTGATAGCGAGGAAGTGGATTTCCCCGTCTGCTCCTACTCATGCGGAATGGACGGAGGAGGTCAAATCTCTACTGGCCAGGGAGCACCTGACTTATCTGCATAGGGGGAGTCCCATGAAGTTTGAGCGCATTTGGGGGCCTTGGTTGGATGTGCCAGGCCTGGCGCCTCCACACCTGGTCACGAATAGATTCCTGGGGGGGGTTGTTTCTTCGGCCCCTTGAGTTTGTAGTAGATCTTATGTTTTTTTTCATTTTAGGCTGGGTCTGGATGGATATCTTACAGGTGGGGGAGGAATGGCCTACATACTTCTCTCTACCTGGTGGGGTGGGGAGGTTGTCAGCTGGGGGGGGGGGATACCTCTGCTGCCCCCCCCTGTTGATCAGAGTTTGCACCATCGATCACTAATTTTCTTATTTTCTTTCCTCTGTGTTTCTCTTCTTTCTTCTCTTTTCTCTTTTTTTTTTTTTTTTTTTTTTTCCTTTTTGTCCAGTTGCATATTCCATATGTGATGGGGCCAGTTTTAACGATGCTCTGCTGGTCATGGACCCGATTGGGGGCACTGATGCGTGCACTGGTATGTTCTCCTTGAACCTAGGGGGATCCCCGATTCAGGGGTGTATTCTACTTTATGCATTTGTGTTTTCTCTGAGGTTGGGACAATTTGTCTGTAAATTGAACCAGTGTCAATTATTACTGTTTACTGTTATGTGTTATTAATACCCAGCAGGGGAGCACTGTACTGGATGTGACTCCCTTTTTCCTTCTTTTTGTTTTTTCTGTTGTGTGTAATGTAAAAGTTTTTCTAATAAAAATTATCTGATTTAAAAAAAAATATATATTTTTAACAAATATGGAGCAGTTTGCAGTACATGAACTTTCACTGCATGTGAACTGGTAAAAGAGTTTGCATTGGTTTCAGCGTTTACAAAGTGCTCCATGCATGCTGAAACCAATGCAAACGCATTTAACAGTTCACATGCAGTAAAAGTTCATGTACTGCAAAGTGCTCCAAGCTTTAACCACTTCTGGACTGGAAGATTTTCCCCCTTATTGACCAGGCCATTTTTTGCAATTCAGGACTGCATTACTTTAACGGACAATTGCGTGGTCGTGCGACGCTGTACCCTAAAAAAATTGATGTACTTTTTTCCCACAAATAGAGCTTTCTTTTGGTGGTATTTGATCACCTCTGCAATTTTTATTAATTTTGTTATTAAAATTAAAAAATTCTAATTTTTTTTATCATTTTAGGCCAATTTGTTTTCTGCTACATATTTTTGTTAAAAAAGAAAAATCCCAATAAGAGTATTTTGATTGGTTTGCGCAAAAGTTATCACGTCTACAAAGTAGGAGAAATGTCATTTTCATTTATTTCATTTTTTTTTTTACTAGTAATGGCGGCAATTGCGATTTTTAGCGGGACTGCAGCGGACAGATCGGACCTCTAACTGACATTTTTTACACTTTTGGGGGGACCAGTGACATTACTACAGTAATCAGTGCAAAAAATATGCACTGTTACTATAATAATGACACTGGCAGGGAAGGGGTTAACCCAGGGGTGATCAAGGGGCTAAATGTGAGCCTAGGGGGTGTTTTCTAACTGTATGGGGGGGACTTGTGAAATGACCACAGATACATGTGATCCTAAATAGGAGGATCACAGGCGCTCTGTGATCATTTCAGAGAGAACAACAGTCTGCCGCGTGTACAACAGCGGACCGCTCTTCTCTCTCAGTGTGGAGCGATCGCGGGGGCCCAGCGGCAATTGCCGCCACCGGCCCTGTGGATTGGCATCCCCGCTGCCTAGCAGGGGGCCCCCAGGAATGCTCCCCAAAATGACGTACCCATACAAAACCACAAAATATACAAGTAGGCACTTTGTACCCACTTTTAAGGTACAGAGAGGAAGAGATGGAGCTCTAAGAGGAAAAGGTGGAGCCTAATGAGGAAGGGGTGGGGTTTACAGATGACAGGGCGGGTCTGAAACATAAAAGGGTGTGGCCTTCACAGGAAGGGGTGGGTCGTAGTTAAATTAGGGGGTGCACAAGTTTAGTCCGGCCTAGGGCAGCACAAAACCTAAATACACCACTGGTTGTGTGCCATGATGACACAGAGGTCTGACGTATCAGCAAGCCTCACTCCTTTAGGCATGTTTGCTCCACTGTCTATAAGTTGCGCAAGCATTATCTGGTCTTTGTTGATTCCCCATTCTTCAAGCATGCCTAGAAACATTTCTCTACTGTACTCAGCTGTGTGGGATCTTTGCATCACTTTTGTATTCAACACCAATTGCCTTTTTCTCCATCCGCTGTCAATGAAGTGGCATGTAAGAATGAGTAGTGACTCGGACTCTGTTTGTGACCAGCAGTCCGTCGTGAATGAGAGCGAGTTGCCAGCATTCTCTGGTTGCAGCACAGCCTTTACTTTGTCAACTACCTTTTGGTGTAGCTTTGCCAGCATTTAGGTTCAATAATACTTCTCACTCTTCGGTGTGTAGCTATGGCTCAAGCATGGACATCAACCGCTTTAATCCTGAGTCAGACACCATTGTAAATGGCTGGCTATCAGTGACAATCATCTCTGTGATTACTCTGTCCAGCGGTTGGGATCTTCCATCTGAATGTAGACAGTGACATCTGTTTTTTTTCACAAACATATCTGTTATTGTTGCCTGGGATAGTGGAGGAGGTATTTCAAAATCACATTGATATTCATTTTGTTTTTTCTGTGCTGCATGATACAATTCAATATGATGAACTCTTAGATGGGCCCAAAGATTTGAGGTATTTTTGTTTTTTGCAGTTACTGATCTCATGCTTATGTTGCTTGTACATGTGTTGCACACTGCTGCTTTTCCTTGAGATGGTTGAGACGAGAAATAGCCCCAAACCACACTTTTACTCTTTCTCTCCTCATCCATCTCCATTTAAACTTGAAAGACACAAAATAGATTAAAGAAATGGCTTGCTGAAACTGAAGTTGCTGCTGATGCTGGCACTGGCACCTTGTTGTGAGTTGGTGGTGGCTCACGCCTGGCAGTGTGGCTGGCTTGGTGTCACCCTGTTCTGGGTGGCTGGCTTGCAGGAACACTTTGGTGGCACTGGCTGGCTGGCTTGGTGTCACCCTGTTCTGGGTGGCTGGCTTGCAGGAACACTGTGGTGGCGCTGGCTGGCTGGCTGGCTTGGTGTCACCCTGTTATGGGTGGCTGGCTTGCAGGAACACTGTGGTGGCTGGCTGGCTTGGTGACTGGTGTCACCTTGTTATTGGTGGCTGGCTTTCAGGAACAGTCTGTGGTGTGGAGGCTGGTTGGCTGGCTTGGCGGTGTCACCCTGTTATGGATGGGTGGCTGGCTGGCTTGTTGACTGGTGTCACCTTGTTAATGGTGGCTGGCTTTCAGAAACAGTCTGTGGTGGCTGGTTGAATGGCTTGGTGTCACCCTGTTATGGGTGGCTGGCTGGATTGGTGTCACCCTCTTAAGGGTGGCTGGCTTGCAGGAACACTGTGTTGGGTGGCTGGATTGGTGTCACCCTCGTATATGGGTGGCTGGCTTGCTTGCATGAACACTGTAGTGGGTGGCTGGATTGGTGTCATCCTCTTATGGGTGGCTGGCTTGCAGGAACACTGTGGTGGGTGGCTGGATTGGTGCCACCCTCTTATGGGTGGCTGGCTTGTAGGAACACTGTGGTGGGTGGCTGGCTTGCAGGAACACTGTGGTGGGTGGCTGGATTTCAAGAACAGTCTCTGTGGTGCCTGGTTGGCTTGCTTGGTGTCACCCTGTTATGGGTGGCTGGCTTGCAGGAACACTGTGGTGGCTGGCTGGATTGGTGTCACCCTCTTATGGGTGGCTGGCTTGCAGGAACACTGTGGTAGGTGGCTGGATTGGTGTCACCCTCTTATGGGTGCCTGGCTTGCAGGAACACTGTGGTGGGTGGCTGGCTGGCTTGCCAAAACACTGTGGTTGGTGGCTGGCTTTCAGGAACAGTCTCTGTGGTACCTGGTTTGCTTGTTTGGTGTCACCCTATTATGAGTGGCTGGCTTGCAGGAACACTGTGGTGGCTGGCTGCATTTGTGTCACCCTGTTATGGGTGGCTGGCTTGCAGGAACACTGTGGTGGGTGGGTTGCTGGCTTGCAGGAACACTGTGGTGGGTGGCTGGCTTGCAGGAACAGTCTCTGTGGTGCCTGGTTGACTTGCTTGGTGTCACCCTGTTATGGGTGGCTGGCTTGCAGGAACACTGTGGTGGCTGGCTGGATTGGTGTCACACTCTTATGGGTGGCTGGCTTGCAGGAACACTGTGGTGGCTGGCTGGATTGGTGTCACCCTCTTATGGGTGGCTGGCTTGCAGGAACACTGTGGTGGGTGGCTGGCTGGCTTGCAGGAACACTGTGGTGGGTGGCTGGCTTGCAGGAACACTGTGGTGGGTGGATGGATTTCAAGAACAGTCTCTGTGGTGCCTGGTTGGCTTGCTTGGTGTCACCCTGTTATGGGTGGCTGGCTTGCAGGAACACTGTGGTGGCTGGCTGGATTGGTGTCACCCTCTTATGGGTGGCTGGCTTGCAGGAACACTGTGGTAGGTGGCTGGATTGGTGTCACCCTCTTATGGGTGCCTGGCTTGCAGGAACACTGTGGTGGGTGGCTGGCTGGCTTGCCAAAACACTGTGGTTGGTGGCTGGCTTTCAGGAACAGTCTCTGTGGTACCTGGTTTGCTTGTTTGGTGTCACCCTATTATGAGTGGCTGGCTTGCAGGAACACTGTGGTGGCTGGCTGGATTTGTGTCACCCTGTTATGGGTGGCTGGCTTGCAGGAACACTGTGGTGGGTGGGTTGCTGGCTTGCAGGAACACTGTGGTGGGTGGCTGGCTTGCAGGAACAGTCTCTGTGGTGCCTGGTTGACTTGCTTGGTGTCACCCTGTTATGGGTGGCTGGCTTGCAGGAACACTGTGGTGGCTGGATTGGTGTCACACTCTTATGGGTGGCTGGCTTGCAGGAACACTGTGGTGGCTGGCTGGATTGGTGTCACCCTGTTATGGGTGGCTGGCTTGCAGGAACACTGTGGTGGGTGGCTGGCTGGCTTGCAGGAACACTGTGGTGGGTGGCTGGCTTGCAGGAACACTGTGGTGGGTGGATGGATTTCAAGAACAGTCTCTGTGGTGCCTGGTTGGCTTGCTTGGTGTCACCCTGTTATGGGTGGCTGTCTTGCAGGAACACTGTGGTGGCTGGCTGGATTGGTGTCACCCTCTTATGGGTGGCTGGCTTGCAGGAACACTGTGGTGGGTGGCTGGCTGGCTTGCCGAAATACTGTGGTTGGTGGCTGGCTTTCAGGAACAGTCTCTGTGGTGCCTGGTTGGCTTGTTTGGTGTCACCCTGTTATGAGTGGCTGGCTTGCAGGAACACTGTGGTGGGTGGGTGGCTGGCTTGCTGGAACACTGGGGCTTGGGGTCACCCTGTTGTGTGGGTGGCTGGCTTGGTGTCACTCAATCACCCTGGCCTGTTGTGGCGGATAGTTGCTGGCTTGCTGGAACACTGGTCACGGTGGCTGGTTGCTGTTGGTGGCTGGCTTGGTGTTATCTGGATGGCTGGTTGCTTGCTCGCTGGGCTGGCACCCTGTTGTGGTGGGTGCCTGAGGCCAGGGCCTGTGGGCAGATTGATGAATGGCTGGCTGGCAGCATGACAGGACTGGACTGCAGCTTGCTATAACACAAGGCTGTGGGAGGCGGTCTTAAAGGGTGAAATGGCGTCATGTACGGGCCGCGCAGGAGGCAGTGTTAGAAGGCAAAACGTGTGCGTGCAACATACGGAATGACGTCATGAAAATATCGGCAATATCGGTAAATTAAAAGCCGATTCCGATATATCGGTGAAAGTCCATATCGGTCCTCGATATATCGGCTTTGCCGATAATCGGTCGATCTCTAGTGGCAACCCTAATGTACACTGCTCAAAAAAATGAAAGGAACACTTTATCAGAGTATAACATCAAGTCAATTCAACTCCTGGGATATTAATCTGATCAGTTAAGTAGCAGAGGGGGTTGTTAATCAGTTTCAGCTTCTTTGGTGTTAATTAAATTAACAACATGTGCACTAGATGGGCAACAATGAGACAACCTCCAAAACAGGAATGGTTTTACAGGTAGAGGCCACTGACATTTTTTTTAAAAAGACACAAAAAGATTCCAAGCTCTCCTTAACAACCAGTCTGCGGCCAACCGAATTGACCTGTCCAAAAATATGCGTTAAAAACAGGGGTTTAGTTGCACACATCTGGAAATACATGTGTAAGCCACTGAGCCCCGACAAGGCACCCCATAATCTGTGGTCCTAACTCTAAATTCTGTGAGTCTCCAACAATGTAAGCACATGCATTTATATGGACAGGTGTAGGGCAGAAATTTTGAAATACATTTTTTTTTCGTAAAATGATTGTAAACGATCACCTTGTAAAACAACCCATTTAGTTTAAAATAGAAATGAAAGGCAAAACATTTTTATATAGATATAAGAAAAATTATAAATACATTTTTCCCTTTTTTATAAGTGATCACATTCCCTCTGTTCTCAGCTGCATAAGAGCTGGGGAGAGGAGAAGCAGCAACACACTGAGTTTACCAGTGAGTGTCAAACGGAAGGGGGGAGGGGGGGGGGTGTCAGGACAAGTCTGCTTATTGGAGGAGAGTACACTGAGTTCCTTACATAGCTGGAGAACTGACCATGGTGTCCTCTCCTGCTTAGTGTGGTCAGTTTTTAATAGGAAAGCAAGGTGACTAGCAGGAACACCAGGGATTTTACATAAAGGAAGAAATACAAAGATACTTTCTCATACAAGTACATGGTACAGCAGGCACATACATTTTAAATAATTTTTTCTCCTTCACTGAGGTGCGCTGATAGGCTGCACTGATAGGTGGCACTGATGAGGAGGCACTGATAGGCTGCACTGATCTGCACTGAAAACAGCACTGATAGGCTGCACTAATGAGGAAGCACTAGTAGGCAACACTGATTGACACTAACAGTCATCACTGATGTGCACAGATTGGCAGCAATGGTGGGCACTGTTGGGGCTGCACTGATAATCAGGACATTGATAAAAACATACGTGGAAAAGATATCCACTGGATGGTTTACATATGTAAACCATCCAGTGGCTATATTTTCCACATATGTTATTTATATTGATATGTCTTTGTTCTAGGGGCACCACCAGACATTTTTGGTGAGTCAGCACTCCACTTTTGACTGGTCCTGTATGCATTGGGCCAGTCAGGATCCTATTGGTTTTTATCAAAAATGTCCACTGATGATCAGAGCCCTGATTGTCAGTGCAGATGTTCCCTGTGGGAGTTTGCTGGTTTTCGGCTCTCCTCGCTTCACGGGCTGTCAGGATTGCCAATACCCAGCAAATCCTGTTTACATTGTGATCAGCTGTGATTGGACACAGCTGATCACTTGGTAAAGAGCCGCCATGATTGACTCTTTACCCTGATCTGTGATCAGCTGTGTCCAATCATTGCTGGTGCCCAAGGACACAGCGATCGCTGTGGATGCACGCCGCAGGCAGTTGGGGCAAGGGAGGATGTCATATGACAGCCTCCCGTCAAAGTGCCGCCAATTATTCAACTATAGCCCAGTTGCGAAGGGGTTTAAAGAGAAGTATGGGAATTTTTTAATTTTAGAATCATACTTACCTAGGAGGATGCTGCATCTGTCCCCCTGGCTCTAAGGCTGGGAACCAAGCTATCAATTACAACTGATCGCTCGGTTCTCACGGCTGCTCCCTGAGCAGAGAGCTGGTGACTTTCACTCAAGCACTGAGTTGTGGAGGGGGTGGGAGCAGCCGGCTCAGATTCCCAGCTGCTCACTGAGAGGCTGAGCCGGGTGTCGGTCCAGGCATGAGGGCAGATCTGGATCATATGGTCATGATCTTTCCTGAGCCTGGACCGGCTCTGGGGTGTCAGACGACAGTGGGCTGAACGAACAGTACTCCTGTGATCCACAGGTGAAATACAGCCAAACAAGCTTTCCCTGTACTTCTTTTACTGACAATTTTGCGGTAATGCAACATTACACAAAATAAAATTTATATATTTTTTTTTTCACACAGATAGAGCTTTCTGATAGAGAAAAGAATGAACATTTTGGACAAAAAAAATTTTTTTTTTTACTTTTTGCTATAAAACGTATCCCATAAAAAAAAAAAATAAATAAATAAAATCTTCATAAATTTAGGTCAAAATGTATTCTGCAACATGTCTTTGGTTAAAAAAAAAAATTAAAAAAATCTTCATAAATTTAGGCCAACATTTATTCTGCAACATGTCTTTGGTAAAAAAAAAATAAAAAATCCCAATAAGTGTACATTAATTGGTTTGTGTGAAAGGTATAGCATCTACAAATGACAATATATATACATATTTTTATACTAGTAATGGTAGCGATCTGCAACTTATAGCGGAACTGGGATCGTACGGAGAGCATTCTGACATCTGATATTCTGACACTGACATCTGACACTGACATCACCAGTGACACTAATACAGTGATCAGTGCTAATAAAATGCACTGTCATTGTACTAATGACAGTGTATAGTAACGGCCTAAAGCGGTGTTCCACGGAGTTCGCACTCCCCCCCCCCAAAAAAAAAAATTAAAAGTCAGCAGCTACACATACTGTAGCTGCTGACTTTTAATACTAGGACACTTTACCTGTCCTGGAATCCAGCGATGTCGGCACCGCAGCTGATATTTCCATGGGCTGTTGGGTGGTGCCGCCGCCATTGCTGGTCAGGGAACCCGGCAGTGAAGTCTTGCGGTTTCACGGGCGGGTCCCTACTGCATATGTGCAAAGCACGCTGCGCATTCGGATTGGCTCGGTGGCGGGGGAAGGAGGACGGTGCCCCGGCCGGAGGTACTCATTCCCCCTCCCCCCTGAAATGTGCCAAATGGGGCGCCGGAGGAGGGGAGGAAGCAAAATAGCCGAAGTTCCATTTTTGGGTAGAACTCCCCTTTACCATCTGGGCACTGAAAGGGTTAACTGTATGCCTAGGTAGTGTAATGTAACTGCGCTGTGTACTGTTTTACTAAGGGCACTTTTACGCTGATCCACGGCAAAAGCTCATTGTACCAAAATAGTGCGGTTTTTAACCACTTGCTGTCCGCCCGCCACAGATATACTGCAGCAGGCTGGCTCGGCTGCGCGAACCGCCGTACCTGTACAGCGGTTTGCGGCAGCGCTTACCCCCATTAGGAAGCCGATCCATGGGGCTGGCAGCCACGATTGCCGCCAGGCATCCGCAATGACTCCCCATCGAGAGAGAACGACAGCCTGCTGTTGTAGACACAGCTGACCATTGTTCTCTCCGGAATGTACACAGAGTGCCTGTGATCCTCCTATTTAGAATCACAGGTCTCTGTGTTGATTCCACAAGTCCCTCCCCCATACAGTTAGAAAACACTCCCCTAGGCTCACACCTAACCCTTTGATTGCCCCTGGGTTAACCCCTTCCCTGCCGGTGTCATTATTACAGCAACAGTGCATATTTTTACCACTAATTACTGTAGTAATGTCACTGGTCCCCCGAAAGTGTCAAAAATGTCAGTTAGGGGTCCGATCTTTCCACCGCAATGTTGCAGTCCCGCTAAAAATTGCAGATCGTCACCATTACTAGTAAAAAAAATAAATAAAAATGACAAATCTTTCCCCTAGTTTGTAGATGCGGTAACTTTTGTGCAAACCAATCCAAATACACTTATTGGGATTTTTTTTTGTTACCAAAAATATGTAGCAGAATACAAATTGGTCTGAAAGGATGAAAAAAATTGATTTTTAATTTTTTTTTTGGGAATGTTATATAGCAGAAAGGGAAAATATTGTTTTTTTTTTTTTTTTTGCTTTTTTTTTTCAGAAGTGTCGCTTTTTTTTGTTTATAGCGCAATAAATAAAAATCGCACAGGTGATCAAATACCACCAAAAGAAAGCTCTATTTGTGGGAAAAAGAGGACATTCATTTTATTACGGTACAGGGTTGCACGACCGCCCAATTGTCAGTTAAATTAACACAGTGCCAAATCGCAAAAAATGGCCTGGTCATTAAGGGGGCAAAACCTTCCGGTCCAGAAGTGGTTAAAGGACACTTGACTCAAAAACTGCACCAAAAACGCATTATGGGCACGTTTTTACTGAATTTTCCACTGCTTTCAATGGAAAGGTGCCGTTTTGGTGCAATTTTTTTTTTTTTCTTAGCTCCCCAAATATGCTACAAAGATGCTGTAAGCATAATTTTTTCCCCCAAGGGAACCGCACCACACCAATGTGAACACATTCATTGATTTTAAAGGGAATAATTTTTCTTGAGCTTTTCAGGTGTTTTTTTTTTAACGCTAAAGCACTTGCAAAAACTCCTCAGTGTGAAAGGACCCCAAGGAACGTGCCTTTGCAGAGAGACCAATACTGGCACATCCCCACTGTCAGTAGAGAGATCTCTCATTCGCTCAAAGACCCAGTGATCGACATGTAAGAGAGTCAGTGAGACCGCAGCTGCATGGGCGCGTGCACCCCCTACCCAGAAATGCAGACTCATGAACTGCTCACGCCTGATACCAACAGTAAATGGCCTGACAAAAGGCCAGGAGCCATGACAAAATTTCTAGTCGCCATAGCAACTTGGCGTCTGGAATTTGTCGAGTGCTGAGCCATAACTTTATGACCACTGACAGGTAAAATTAATAATATTATCAATTGCATCTGAAAGTAGGTGGGATATATTAGGCAACAAGTAAACATGTTGTCCATGAAGCTGATGTGTTGAAAGTGGAACAATGGGCATCCCTGTTTGTTGCGTATAGGGCTGCATAGCGGTAGGTTGGCCAGAGTGCCCATGCTGACCCATGTCCACAGCTGAAAGCACCTACAATGGGCATGTAAGCATCGGAACTGGACCATAGAAGAAGGTGGCCTGGTCTAGATTTCTTTAACATTATGTGGATGGCTGGGTGTGTTTGTGTCACTTACCTGGAAAAGAGATGGCTCCAAAAAGTAGTATGGGAAGAAGGCAAGCCGATGGAGGCAGTGTGATGCTTTGGGCAATCTTCTGCTGGAAAGTCTTGAGTCCTGCCATTCATGTGGATTTTATTTGACATGTACCACTTACCTAAACATTGTTGTTGACAAAGTACAACCCTTTCATCAAACGGTATTCCATGATTGTAGTGGCCTTTGTCAGCCGGATAATGCGTCCTGCCACACTGCAAGATAGGTTCAGGAAGGTTTGAAGAAGGACCATACGTTGGAGTCAGTGTGCGACTGTGAGACACAAAGCATCTACACAAGCGGATAACAGGATACAGTTGGAGACTCTCGCCTGCACACCGGGGCTTGCTACTGCAGTACCTGTACCAGTGTGGTGCGCTCTAAGCGCCAAACAAATGTAAGTGCGATATACTTAATTTTAATAAAGCAGTTTTTACCATACAATATTGGCACTATGGTAGTTCTCTTTCCCCATGTGTGAGCCACCCCTGAGGGATACGAGCTTAACGGCACCAGTGAAGGAGAAGCAGCCCAGCCATCACCGCACGTTTATATTGCACATGGTTTTTGGACATTATGATATTGTGTTCACATTGTGACTAATATTGGAGTTATTGCATTCACACTGTGTCATTTTCATGCAAATTTGTAAACTACACACAAGTGGCCACTCATTCGAGCCAATTTCTGGCTCTCAGGTAATAGCACTGTTCTATTTAGGATTTATTTCTCTATTGGGAGACTATTGATTCAGCAAGTATTCGAGCACACCAGGCACAGATATACTGCAACACACAATATATTTTCACTTATATTTTTATTTATTCACTAATTTAAAATTTTTCTACAGGTGATAGTATTTATAGCAACACGGGTAGTGACATATAGGTTTGCGCAGCACATAAACACAATCCATTAATCTTTAATTAGGGGAGTGAACCATGCTAGCAGCATTACCACCATAGATCGCTCGCAGTCTCATTTAGTATTAATGGTTCGAGGAACACAATGAGTTTAGGGTGTTGACTTGGCATCCAAATTCTCCAGATCTCTATCTAAACAAGCTGGAAAAAAAACAGTCTGATTCATAGAGTCCCCACCTGGCAACTTATAGGACTTAAAGGATCTTCTACTGATGACTTGGTGCAAGAAACCCCAATGAATACCTTTTAGAGGTCTAGTGGTGTCCATGCTTTGTAGGAATAAAGTTGCAAAATGACTGTTTTGGTGGCAAAAGGGGGACCTACTTAATGTTAGGTTAGTGGTTATAGTTATGGCTGATCTATGTATGTATTCCATACCTGTAGGATCCCTGTGGAAGTGGAGAATATCTGTAGTATTCGGTGCTACTACAGTGATTCCCTACTATCCTCAGTGTTCCATGCTGTGTGGCTGCTCTTCCACATAGTAACCACAGGACATCACTCGTTTGACTCGGCCCCTATTCACAGAACTCATTTTATTGTTCTCATTAAATGCAAAGTGTTCTCTCATTGGGTGAAGTGGAGATTGTGATATCACTGCCCCACCCCTCCACCTCATCCTATCCTAAAACACCTTGCATTCACTGAGAAGTGTGCTCTGAATGGGGCTTATACCAAGTGAGCATGCACACTGACCATTTTGGTATGCACACAAAACTGGAACTTTTCCCACTAGTAAATAAATGGCAGTGACAGGAAAAGGTTGCCAGTAAACAATATGGCTGTGACGCTTGGAAGGAGCCGAGCGAAGCAGCGAGAGCTAGAGATGGACGAACATCGGCGGGGGCGGTTCGCGAACGTCAGCCGCAAATTATCTCAAAAGTCCGCAAACCGCAAGTTTGCGGCGGGCCCCATTGACTTTAATAGGATTCGAACTTTAAAAACCTTTAGGTCATATTTGCAGCCACAAAAGACGTACTAGCTGTGCACAAATAGTCCCAGCACATGGACAATGTCATAACAGAAGTATTGCAATTGGAAAAGTTGCCCTAAATTTTTTTTTTTTTTTTTTTTTTTACAGCAAAAAATGTTTTATTTTTTTTTCATAAATCAGCCAGAACTGACAGCAGCCGGTAAATACATGTCTAATACATATAGGGTCCATTCGCACATCTGTAAAATGGGTCCGCATCCATTCCACAATTTGGCGGAACCTTTACAGACCCATTGTTTTTCATTTCCAGTCAAAAATTAGGCATTCACAGGATAAAGAAGTAAGTGTCAGCCATTCCAGGCCCCAAAAATTAGCCCACATGTGTTTACCTGACAGCTAAGAACGTAGTATTCTGTGGCTGAAGGTACATTAGGCATTCACAGGATACAGAAGTAAGTGTCGGCCAGTATTGGCTCCAAAAATTAGCTCACATGCATTTACCTGACAGCTAAGAATGTAGTATTCTGTGGCTGAAAGTACATTAGGCATTCACAGGATACAGAAGTAAGTGTCGGCCAGTATTGGCCCCAAAAATTAGCCCACATGGGTTTACCTGACAGCTAAGAACGTAGCCTTCTGTGGCTGAAGGTACATTAGGCATTCAAATGGTACAGAAGTAAGTGTCGGCCATAAAAGGCCCCAAAAATTAGCCCACATGCGTTTACCTGACAGCTAAGAACGTAGCCTTCTGTGGCTAAAGGTACATTAGGCATTCAAATGGTACAGAAGTAAGTGTCGGCCATAAAAGGCCCCAAAAATTAGCCCACATGCGTTTACCTGACAGCTAAGAACGTAGTATTCTGTGGCTGAAGGTACATTAGGCATTCACAGGCTACAGAAGTAAGTGTCGGCCAGTATTGGCCCCAAAAATTAGCCCACATGGGTTTACCTGACAGCTAATAACGTAGTATTCTGTGGCTGAAGGTACATTAGGCATTCACATGATACAGGAGTAAATGTCGGCCATAAAAGGCCCCAAAAATTAGCCCACATGCGTTTAACTGACAGCTAAGAACGTAGTGTATTTGATGGCTAGAGGTACATTAGGCATTCACACAGGATACAGAAGTAAGTGTCGGCCTGTATAGGCCCCAAAAATGAGCTCACATGGGTTTAACTGACAGCAAAGAACGTAGTATTTGATGGCTGGAGGTACATTAGGCATTCACAGTATACAGAAGTAAGTGTCGGCCTGTATAGGCTCCAAAAATTAGCTCACATGGGTTTAACTGACAGCAAAGAATGTAGTGTATTTGATGGCTAGAGGTAAATTAGGCATTCACAGGATACAGAAGTAAGTGTCGGCCTGTATAGGCCCCAAAAATTAGCCCACATGGGTTTAACTGACAGCAAAGAATGTAGTGTATTTGATGGCTAGAGGTACATTCGGCATTCACAGGATACAGAAGTAAGTGTCGGCCTGTATAGGCCTTAAAAATTGGCTCACATGGGTTTAACTGGCAGCAAAGAATGTAGTAATTGATGGCTAGAGGTACATTAGGCATTCACACAGTATACAGAAGTAAGTGTCGGCCTGTATAGGCTCCAAAAATCAGTTCACATGGGTTTAACTGACAGCAAAGAACGTAGTATGTGATGGCTAGAGGTACATTAGGCATTCACACAGTATACAGAAGTAAGTGTCGGCTTGTATAGGCTCCAAAAATAAGCTCACATGGGTTTAACTGACAGCAAAGAACGTAGTGTATTTGATGGCTAGAGGTACATTGGGCATTCACAGGATACAGAGGCAAGTGTCGGCCTGTATAGGCCCCAAAAATTAGCCCACATGGGTTTAACTGACAGCAAAGAACGTAGTGTATATGATGGCTAGAGGTACATTAGGCATTTACACAGTATACAGAAGTAAGTGTCGGCCTGTATAGGCCTCAAAAATTTGCTCACATGGGTTTAACTGACAGCAAAGAACGTAGTATTTGATGGCTAGAGGTACATTAGGCATTCACACAGTATACAAAAGTAAGTGTCGGCCTGTATAGGCTCCAAAAATTTGCACACATGGGTATAACTGGCAGCAAAGAACGTAGTGTATTTGATGGCTGGAGGTACATTAGGCATTCACAGTATACAGAAGTAACTGTCGGCCTGTATAGGCCCCAAAAATTAGCTCACCGGGGTTTAACTGACAGCAAAGAACGTAGTATTTGATGGCTAGAGGTACATTAGGCATTCACACAGTATACAGAAGTAAGTGTCGGCTTGTATAGGCTCCAAAAATAAGCTCACATGGGTTTAACTGACAGCAAAGAACGTAGTGTATTTGATGGCTAGAGGTACATTGGGCATTCACAGGATACAGAGGCAAGTGTCGGCCTGTATAGGCCCCAAAAATTAGCTCACATGGGTTTAATTGACAGCAAAGAACGTAGTGTATTTGATGGCTGAAGGTACATTAGGTATTCACAGGATACAGAAGTAAGTGTCGGCCTGTATAGGCCCCAAAAATTAGCCATTGAATGGACATGAAATGCCTTTTATGCCGCTGTATTTAGCGAAGACAAGGACCAGGAATTGTTGTGGGTGGATGGCGGTCTGGCAGATATTTGTGGCCTGTCATGAGGAATTTCAATGAAACATGGTCAACTGGTCACATGTGTTGAATTCCTCAGAGATCCATGCCTCATTCATTTTTATAAATGTGAGGTAGTCTACACCAGTGTTCCTCAACTCCGGTCCTCAGGGCACACTAACAGGCCAGATTTTAAGTATTACCTTGGGAAGATTGCTAGAATACCGCAATCACTGAGTAGCAAATGATATCACCTGTGATGCATTTCAGTTTTCTTGCAAACCTGGCCTGTTAATGTGCCCTGAGGATCGGAGTTAAGAAACACTGGTCTACACTGTCATGAGCGAGTGCGCTTATCGGTCACGATCCCCCCTGCTGCGCTGAACATCCTTTCGGACAGGACACTAAACGGGGGGGGGGGGGGCAAGCCAACAGTTCAATTGTGCAAGCTCTGGCCAGAGGTCAAGCCTGCCCACCCAGTAGTCCAGAGGTTCATCACTCCTCAGAGCGTCCACATCGGCCATTAACCTGATGTAGTCGGACACCTGTCAGACACCTTTTTTTACGCTCCAACATTTGAGCCACAGAAGCCTGCCTTTTTCCAGAACAATTTGATGACGGCATTATGGAAGATGGAGTGGAGGACAACTGTGAGGAGACAGGAGAAGTAGAAGAGGCTGGACGGTGAGAGCCTGGAGTGTGGCTTTGTGGGTTCTGATGGTGTTGCTCCCACTGGGCTTGGTGATGGGATTTCAGGTGCCTTCTTAAGGCGGTTGTCCCTAGGTGAGTGTTGGGCTTACCGTGACATGCATTGACTGCAAAGGCTGCAGATGGCAACACTGTTGTCAGCAACGGACACATTAAAAAAAGCCCACACTGCGGAGCCATGTGACGGCGTCC
Source organism: Pelophylax lessonae (assembly GCF_965119305.1). Classification (NCBI taxonomy): domain Eukaryota; kingdom Metazoa; phylum Chordata; class Amphibia; order Anura; family Ranidae; genus Pelophylax; species Pelophylax lessonae. The sequence goes on along the minus strand of NC_138775.1, from coordinate 215,545,104 downwards.
TGGGAGCGCCAGATGTGACTGAACATGGTTGATGGCTCGCTCCTGATACATTTGCAGTCTGCTTTGTACCTCTTGTGCAATGCAAGTTCTGCCTGCCTCTCCTCCCTATCTGCTGGTCCGTCAGTCCGCCAGTTTTACAAATAATTGGCCAGTAACTGTTGTCACTGTGTGTAGCACAGTTAACACAGCAAAAGAGGCCACATTTTTGCAGGACTAAAATACAATCTTAGAAAATTATACTTTTAAATAACACCCCACTTCAATATGTGGTATTGGGGGCCATTGGTCTATCACACCAGTTCAAAAAATTGGCCAGTGAGTTTGGCACTGTGTGTACCAGACTTAACTCAGCAAAAGAGGCAATATTGTTGCAGGACACAAATACATTTGTAAAAGTTTACTCAGATAACACCCCACTTCAATATGTGGTATTGGGGGGGGGGGGGCACAGGTTTATTACAACAGTTCTACAAATTATTGGCCAGTAACTGTTGTCACCGTGTGTAGCACAGTTAACACAGTAAGAGAGGCCAAATTTTTGCAGGACTAAAATACACTCTTAGAAAATTATACTGTTAAAAAACACCCCACTTCAATATGTGGTATTGGGGGACCACTGGTCTATCACATCAGTTCAAAAAATTGGCTAGTGAGTTTGGCACTGTGTGTAGCAGACTTAATACAGCAAAAGAGGCAATATTGTTGCAGGACACAAATACACTTGTCAAAGTTTACTCAGATAACACCCCACTTCAATATGTGGTATTGGGGGGCCACTGGTCTATCACACCAGTTGTTCAAAAAATTGGCCAGTGAGTTTGGCACTTTGTGTAGCAGACTTAACACAGCAAAAGAGGCAATATTGTTGCAGGACACAAACTTGTCAAAGTTTACTCAGATAACACCCCACTTCAAAATGTGGTATTGGGGGGCCACCGGTCTATCACACCAGTTGTTCAAAAAATTGGCCAGTGAGTTTGGCACTGTGTGTAGCAGACTTAATACAGCAAAAGAGGCAATGTTGTTGCAGGACACAAATACACTTGTCAAAGTTTACTCAGATAACACCCCACTTCAATATGTGGTATTGGGGGGCCACTGGTCTATCACACCAGTTGTTCAAAAAATTGGCCAGTGAGTTTGGCACTTTGTGTAGCAGACTTAACACAGCAAAAGAGGCAATATTGTTGCAGGACACAAATACACTTGTAAAAGTTTACTCAGAAAACACCCCACTTCAATTCAATATGTGGTATTGGGGGGGCCACAGGTTTATTATAACAGTTCTACAAATAATTGGCCAGCAGCTGTTGTCACTGTGTGTAGCACAGTTAACACAGCAAGAGAGGCCAAATTTTTGCAGGACTAAAATACACTCTTAGAAAATTATACTGTTAAATAACACCCCATTTCAATATGTGGTATTGGGGGGGGGGGGGATTGGTCTATCACACCAGTTATAATACATTATAAGTAGGGTTGAGCAAACACAGACTGTATTATTTGTGTTCGTACCGAATAATTGGATTTTTGTTACCCGAACACGGACCCGAAAACTTTACTGTATGTTCGGGTAAAAATCCGTGTTCGGTCGTTTTATTTCCGGGTTTTGCATGCTTTGGCGCGCTTTTCATGGCAGGCTTTCAACAGCCAATCAACAAGCGTTTAACTGGTGTGCCTAAGCCATCCCAGCCATGCCTACAAATGTATCAGTAGCTGTGATTGGCCGTCTGAAGCATGTGACCAAGTCTTTATAATTTCGAGGCAGCGCCGCTGCAGCGTCATTCTGCTGTTTAGTTCAGGGAGAGAGCACACATCAACGTGCTGCCTGCTGATTAGGGACAGACAGAAAAAAAAACCATTTGTGTCTGGATAGAATTGAGGGACAGGTCGGAGTGTGTTAGGCAGGGCGAGTTGTAGGCATTTTAGGGAGAGAGTCTGCTGATTTTTAGGGTCAGTGTGTTCTACAAACTACAATCGCTATTGCTGTGTGGGGTGGGGTTTGCAGTGACCGATCTACGATCTTAGCAATCCTTGTAGGGAGAGAGTCTGCTGATTTTTAGGGTCAGTGTGTTCTACAAACTACAATCGATATTGCTGTGTGGGGTTGGGTTTGCAGTGACCGATCTACGATCTTAGCAATCCTTTTAGGGAGAGAGTCTGCTGATTTTTAGGGTCAGTGTGTTCTACAAACTACAATCGATATTGCTGTGTGGTGTGAGATAGTAGATAGACAGGTGTCAGTGGTCCACATCCATTTTGCTGTGTGTGGGCTGCAGTGAACACAATCTTTTTGGGCTGCAGTAAACACAATCTTTTTGGGGTGCAGTGAACACAATCTTTTTGGGGTACAGTGAACACAATCTTTTTGGGCTGCAGTAAACACAATCTTTTTGGGGTGCAGTGAACACAATCTTTTTGGGGTACAGTGAACACAATCTTTTTGGGCTGCTGTGAACACAATCTTTTTGGGGTACAGTGAACACAATCTTTTTGGGCTGCAGTAAACACAATCTTTTTGGAGTGCAGTGAACACAATCTTTTTGGGGTACAGTGAACACAATCTTTTTGGGCTGCTGTGAACACAATCTTTTTGGGGTGCAGTGAACACAATCTTTTTGGGGTACAGTGAACACAATCTTTTTGGGGTGCTGGCTGCTGATTAGGGACAGACAGGAAAAAAAAACATTTGTGTCCGGATAGAATTGAGGGACAGGTTGGAGTGTGTTAGGCAGGGCAAGTTGTAGGCATTTTAGGGAGAGAGTCTGCTGATTTTTAGGGTCAGTGTGTTCTACAAACTACAATCGATATTGCTGTGTGGGGTGGGGTTTGCAGTGACCGTTCTACGATCTTATCTATCCTTTTAGGGAGAGAGTCTGCTGATTTTTAGGGTCAGTGTGTTCTACAAACTACAATCGATATTGCTGTGTGGTGTGGGATAGGAGATAGGCAGGTGTCAGTGGTCCACATCCATTTTGCTGTGTGTGGCCTGCAGTGAACACAATCTTTTTGGGGTGCAGTGAACACAATCTTTTTGAGGTGCAGTGAACACAATCTTTTTTGCCCACTGAGGAGGAGGGAGAAAAGTATTTTTCTATCAGGCACTGTGTGCAGCATTTTTCCTTCAGCTGTGCTGTGCTGAGTGACTGATCATACACTGCTGTGTTCAGTTCACATGTGCTAATATTGAGTGGTTTCAGAAATCATACACTTTTTTTCTATTCCACTATTCAATATACAGCCTTGGGTTAAAAAAAATTAAATTGTGGCCTGCAGCAGAGCTGAATGATATTTGGGGTTTTTGGGGTTCATCTCATACTTCTGAAGATTTGAGGGTGCTGCCTGTTCCATACTCCTCCTACTCATTCAGCCTTTTAGGGGAAAAAACAATAGTAATTGGGGCCTAGTGTGGTTTTGTACGTGTGAGATACATACACTTTTTTTGATCATATTTCCTATTCCGCTATTCAATAAAAACCTTTGGGGATCAATTAAATTGCGGGATAGTTTGTGTTGGTACGTGTGAGGTCCACCTTTCCAAGTTTTTGGGGTTCATCTCATACTTCTGAAGATTTGAGGGTGCTGCCTGTTCCATACTCCTCCTACTCCTCATTCAGCCTTTTAGGGGTACAAACAATAGTAATTGGGGCCTAGTGTGCTTCTGTACGTGTGAGATACATACACTTTTTTTGATCATATTTCCTATTCCGCTATTCAATAAAAACCTTTGGGGATCAATTAAATTGCGGGATAGTTTGTGTTGGTACGTGTGAGATCCACCTTTCCAAGTTTTTGGGGTTCATCTCATACTTCTGAAGATTTTAGGGTGCTGCCTGTTCCATACTCCTTCTACTCCTCATTCAGCCTTTTAGGGGTACAAACAATAGTAATTGGGGCCTAGTGGGGTTTTGTACGTGTGAGATACATACACTTTTTTTGATCATATTTCCTATTACGCTATTCAATAAAAACCTTTGGGGATCAATTAAATTGCGGGATAGTTTGTGTTGGTACGTGTGAGATCCACCTTTCCAAGTTTTTGGGGTTCATCTCATACTTCTGAAGATTTGAGGGTGCTGCCTGTTCCATACTCCTCCTACTCCTCATTCAGCCTTTTAGGGGTACAAACAATAGTAATTGGGGCCTAGTGTGCTTCTGTACGTGTGAGATACATACACTTTTTCTGATCATATTTCCTATTCCGCTATTCAATAAAAACCTTTGGGGATCAATTAAATTGCGGGATAGTTTGTGTTGGTACGTGTGAGATCCACCTTTCCAAGTTTTTGGGGTTCATCTCATACTTCTGAAGATTTGAGGGTGCTGCCTGTTCCATACTCCTCCTACTCCTCATTCAGCCTTTTAGGGGTACAAACAATAGTAATTGGGGCCTAGTGTGGTTTTGTACGTGTGAGATACATACACTTTTTTTGATCATATTTCCTATTCCGCTATTCAATAAAAACCTTTGGGGATCAATTAAATTGCGGGATAGTTTGTGTTGGTACATGTGAGATCCACCTTTCCAAGTTTTTTGGGTTCATCTCATACTTCTGAAGATTTGAGGGTGCTGCCTGTTCCATACTCCTCCTACTCCTCATTCAGCCTTTTAGGGGTACAAACAATAGTAATTGGGGCCTAGTGTGCTTCTGTACGTGTGAGATACATACACTTTTTTTGAACATATTTCCTATTCCGCTATTCAATAAAAACCTTTGGGGATCAATTAAATTGCGGGATAGTTTGTGTTGGTACGTGTGAGATCCACCTTTCCAAGTTTTTGGGGTTCATCTCATACTTCTGAAGATTTGAGGGTGCTGCCTGTTCCATACTCCTCCTACTCCTCATTCAGCCTTTTAGGGGTACAAACAATAGTAATTGGGGCCTAGTGTGCTTCTGTACGTGTGAGATACATACACTTTTTTTGATCATATTTCCTATTCCGCTATTCAATAAAAACCTTTGGGGATCCATTAAATTGCGGGATAGTTTGTGTTGGTACGTGGGAGATCCACCTTTCCAAGTTTTTGGGGTTCATCTCATACTTCTGAAGATTTGAGGGTGCTGCCTGTTCCATACTCCTCCTACTCCTCATTCAGCCTTTTAGGGGTACAAACAATAGTAATTGGGGCCTAGTGTGCTTCTGTACGTGTGAGATACATACACTTTTTTTGATCATATTTTCTATTCCGCTATTTAATCAAAACCTTTGGGTATAAACAATTAAATTGCGGGATAGTCTGTGTCGGTACGCGTGAGATACACCTTTCCAATTTTTGGCGCGCATCTCATACTGCCGAGGATTTGAGGGTGCTTCAGTCTGCCTCCTGCCTGTTCCGAACTCCTCCTACTCCTCATCCTGCCTTTAGGGTACAAAAAATTGTAATCGGGGCCTAGATTGTGTTTGTACGTGTGAGATACACCGTTTTGTAAAATTTGTCCTATTCCGCTATTCAATATACACCCTGTTTGAGTGTAAAAAATTAAATTGCAGGATAGTCTATATCGGTACATGTGAGATATATCTTTTTAAATTTGTTTGGCGCATCTCCTTCTACCGCCGAGGATTGCAGGGCGCTTCAGTTTGCCTCCTGTTCCCAACTCCTCCTACTCCTCTTCCTCATCCTGCCTTTAGGGTACAAAAAATTGTAATCGGGGCCTAGTCTGTGTTTGTACGTGTGAGATACACCGTATTATAACATTTTTCCTATTCCGCTATTCAATATACACCCTTTTGGAGTGTAAGAAAATTAAATTACGGCATAGTCTGTATCGGTACGTGTGAGATACACCTTTTAAATTTGTTTGGCGCATCTCCTTCCACCGCCAAGGATTGCAGGGCGCTTCAGTTTGCCTCCTGTTCCCAACTCCTCCTACTCCTCTTCCTCATCCTGCCTTTAGGGTACAAAAAATTGTAATCGGGGCCTAGTCTGTGTTTGTACGTGTGAGATACACCATATTATAACATTTTTCCTATTCCGCTATTCAATATACACCCTTTTGGAGTGTAAGAAAATTAAATTACGGCATAGTCTGTATCGGTACGTGTGAGATACACCTTTTAAATTTGTTTGGCGCATCTCCTTCCACCGCCAAGGATTGCGTACAAAAAATTTTAATCGGGACCTAGTCTGTGTTTGTACGTGTGAGATACACCGTTTTTTTATCCTTTTTCCTATTCCGCTATTCAATATACACCCTTTTGGGGTAAAAAACATTAAATTGCGGCATAGTTTGCATATTTGACTGTCAGATACACCCGTGCGATACTGTTGTTGTTTTGTTCCGCTATTCAATAAACACCTTTCTAGGGCAAGATCATAAATTACAGAAATATGAGGAGACCGTCAAATAGGGGCCGTGGCCTGGGTCGTGGTGCTGCTGGTAGAGCTCCTGTTGCAAGGAGAGGACATGGTCGATCTGTGCCAGCTACACGCACAAGTGAAACACCTTCCACAAGTGTGAGTAGGTGACAGAACCTGCAGCAGTATTTGGTAGGGCATAATGTGCCTCTAGATGTGATGAGGCCTGAAGAAGTACAGGCGATAGTAGATTGGGTTGCTGACAGTGCCTCCAGTTCCTTCACATTGTCTCCCACCCAGTCTACTGCAGAAAGGTCAGAGTTGGCACCTGCAGCCAATGTCCAACCGTCTTTCACCTCACCCCCTTGGAAATCAGGCAAGCAGTCTGAGCCCCAATCCATACAGCAGTCTCTTCTTCTTTTTGAGGACTCTGTCAGCAGGGTTTCCCAGGGCCATCCACCTAGCCCTGCCCCAGAAGTTGAAGAGATTGAGTGCAGCGATGCCCAACCACTTATTTCTCAAGATGAGTACATGCAAGGACCATCGCAGCACGTCTCCGATGATGACGAAACGCAGGTGCCAACTGCTGTGGCGTTCAGCATTGTGGAGACCGACAAGGAGGGCAGGGGTGAAGACTGGGTGGAAGATGATGTGGAGGACGATGAGGTCCTCGACCCCACATGGAATGAACGTCATGCAGGTGACCTGAGTAGTTTGGAGGAAGAGGCGGTGGTCGCACAGAGTCACCAGCACAGCAGAAGAGGGAGCAGGGTGCAGAAGCGGAGCGGCCATGCCCTAGACACTACGCCCGCTACTGCCCAACGCAGCAAGAGAACGAGCGCACCAAAGTCAGCTCAAAGGAGTTCTCTAGCGTGGAAGTTCTTTAGAAAATGTGCTGATGACAGGACACGAGTGGTTTGCACCCTGTGCAATCAGAGCCTGAAGCGAGGCATAAACCTTCTCAACCTGAGCACAACCTGCATGATCAGGCATCTAAGTGCAAAGCATGAGCTGCAGTGGAGTAGACACCTTCAAAACCAAGAAACGTCTCTGGCTCATCCTGCTTCCTCTTCTGCTGCAGTCTCGGCCGCTCCAGCCACATCTGTAGTGATACCGGCACCTGCCACCCCGCAAACAGAGGATCTGTCAGCAACACCACCACCTGGGTCACCAACCATCTCCACAATGTCCCGTGGAAGCGTTCAGCTTTCCATCTCCCAAACACTTGAGAGGAAGAGGAAGTACCCCCCTACACACCTGCGATCCCTGGCCCTGAATGCCAGCATTTCAAAATTCTTGGCCTTTGAAATGCTGTCATTCCGTCTGGTGGAGACGCACAGTTTTAAAAACCTTATGTCGGTGGCTGTCCCACAGTACGTCGTGCCCAGCTGCCACTACTTTTCCAGGCAAGCCATCCCTTCCCTGCACAACCAAGTGGGGGAAAAAATCAGGTGTGCACTGCGCAACGCCATCTGTGGCGAGGTCCACCTAACTACCGATACGTGGACCAGTAAGCACGGTCAGGGGCGTTATATCTCCCTAACGGCACACTAGGTAAATGCAGTGGCGGATGGGCCTGAGGCGGATAGCAATTTGGTGCATGTCCTTCCACCACCGAGGATTGCAGGGTGCTTCAGTTTGCCTCCTGTTCCTAACTCCTCCTACTCCGCTTCCTCATCCTCTACCGCCTCCTCATCCGGACAGCGTAACACCTTCACCACCAACTTCAGCACGGCCAGGGGTAAACGACAGCAGGCAGTTTTAAAACTTGCCTGTTTGGGGGACAAACCACACACCGCGCAGGAGTTGTGGAGGAGCATGGAACAGCAGACAAATGAGTGGTTGCTGCCAGCGAGCCTCAAGCCCGGCCTGGTGGTGTGCGATAACGGGCGAAATCTCATAGCAGCTCTGGGCCTAGCCGGTTTGACGCACATCCCTTGCCTGGCGCATGTGCTGAATTTGGTGGTGCAGAGGTTCCTTAAAAACTACCCCGATATGTCAGAGCTGCTGCAGAAAGTGCGGACCGTCTGTGCGCACTTTCGGCGTTCTCACCCTGCTGCTGCTCGCCTGTCAACGCTGCAGTGTAACTTCGGCCTTCCCGCTCACCGCCTCATATGTGACGTGCTCACAAGGTGGAACTCCACCTTGCACATGCTGCAAAGACTGTGCGAGCAGCAGCAGGCCATAGTGGAGTTTCAGCTGCAGCACGCACGCGTAAGTCGCTCTGCGGAACAGCACCACTTCACCACCAATAACTGGGCCTCCATGCGAGACCTGTGTGCCTTGTTGCGCTGTTTTGAGTACTCCACCAACATGGCCAGTGCCGATGACGCCGTTCTCAGCTTAACTATCCCACTTCTATGCCTCCTTGAAAAAACAATTCGGGCGATGATGGAAGAGGATGTGGCACAGGATGAGGAGGAGGAGGAGGATGAAGAGGTAACATTTCCAAGGCTTTCAGGGCAGTCATTCGCAACGGGCTCTGAGGGTGGGTTCCTGCACACACAAACGCCAGGGACACAATTGTCCAGCAGGGGCACAGTTCTGGAGGATGAGGAGGAGGAGCTGGAGGAGGAGATGGAAGCATGTTCCCAGCAGGGTGGCACCCAGGCCAGCTCATGGCCATCACTGGTGCGTGGCTGGGGGGATACAGAGGACACGGACGATACACCTCCCACAGAGGACAGCCTTTCGTTGCCTCTGGGCAGCCTGGCACACATGCTGCAGTGTCTCCACAATGACCGCCGAGTTGCCCACATTCTAACTTGTGCTGATTACTGGGTGGCCACGCTGCTGGATTCCCATTACAAGGACAACGTACCGTCCTTAATTCACTCACTGGAGCGCGATCGCAAGATGCGCGAGTACAAGCGCACGCTGGTAGACGCCATGCTGCTGGCATTCCCACCTGACAGCGGGGCCACAGTGGAAGCACAAGGCAGAGGAGGAGGAAGAGTTCGTCAACGCAACCAGGGCACCGCCAGCACCTCAGAAGGCAGGGTTAGCATGGCCGAAATGTGGAAAAGCTTTGTCAGCACGCCACAACAAACAGCAGCACCAGCAGCTCATATGGAACGTCTTAGCAGGAGGCAGCATTTTACCAACATGGTGGAGCAGTATGTGTGCACACGCCTAGACGTACTGAATGAGGGGTCTGCCCCCTTCAACTTCTGGGTCTCCAAGTTGGGCACATGGTCTGAGCTTGCCCTTTACGCCTTGGAGGTGCTGGCATGCCCTGCAGCCAGTGTATTATCTGAACGGGTATTTAGCACGGCTGGGGGCGTTATCACAGACAAGCGCAGCCGCCTGTCCAGAGACAATGTGGACAAGCTCACGTTCATTAAAATGAACCAGGCATGGATCCCACGGGACTTTTCCGTACCTTGTGCAGAATAGCGATGGATACCGACCTTACCCAGCCATTGTTCCATTTTTGCTCTTTCTCACTCTTTTGGGGTGTACCCTCATTTAAAATTTGTGAAAAGAAGCAGTGTTGGCTACCTCGTCCTCCTCAGGGCCAGATTAATGTAGGGGCTATTGGAGCTGCAGCTCCAGCCCCTTACCTCTATATAGGCCCCAGGTTGGCCATATTCACTGTTACCGCTCTTCTGTCACTTGTAAACACAGAAGTCTGGCTTCTATGCTCGCTTCCCCAGGCAGCTCCCTCAGAACCTCCCCACACAGCACGAAGGCCGGACAAGGAGGGACAGTTGCCGATGCATGGATGTGTTTATGGGCTTCAGAGACAGCATCCCATGTGGAATTAGGCATGCATGGCTGCACCCTTCCTCCTCTGGGTGCATGCCAAGGCACGGCCCTTAAGGCCCTTCAAAATCCTCAGCACCAAGCCCATGATGCTCTTAATCCGGCCCTGGTCCTTCTCCACCGCCGCTTCCACCTACACCGCCCATAGGTGTGCGCAGCCTATTGCATTAGTGTGTGCACCCCAAAGTTTAAATAAACATGCATGTGTTTGTCTACATGTACATGGCCCCGATACATTACTTTCCCTGCTGGCAAAGAGAAATAGAGCAGAGCAGGTCCGAGGGAGATCTTTCCCATCTCCTCACTGGCAAACAGAGCGATAATGCTATGTGCCCTAGGTGATTAGGGTGTGCCCAGGTACACCCGGCACACCCTGTTCGCACGCCTATGACACCGCCACATCCACCACCACCTCAACCTCCCTCCTACTCCATATGGGCCTCGTCCTTCAGAGATGAAGAACATTGTTTTATTTTTCTGGGGTTTTTTTTGTTGTTTTAAGTTATTTCCCTATCCACATTTGTTTGCAGAGCACTTGCCATTCTCTTAACTACGTTTTGCTGCCATTTGCAGCACTCTAGCCCTTTCCATTGGTGTTTTAGAGCCATTTTAGTGCCTTAAAGTTCGGGTCCCCATTGACTTCAATGGGGTTCGGTGTCCGGGAAAAGTTCGGCAAAAGTCCGGGACACGGACCCGGACTTTTTTTTAAAGTTCGGCCGAACCCGCCGAACACGGACATCCAGGTGTCCGCTCAACTCTAATTATAAGTGCTTTTGTCAGTGTGAGTGTGGTATTGCTGCAGCAACGCTCAGTCACCACACCTGTCACAATGCTGCACAGTGCACAATAATACTACTAATCCACTATAATATGCTTTCTACAAAGTATATTATACTGTGGATTACCCCCCCCCCCCTTTTTAGTGCACTGCACATTAATACCAAAAAATTTGCAGCCCTTTAAATGACTTTTGTGGACATTAACAGAGCAATGTGTGTGACTGCAGCCGATCTCTAACTGCCCCTAAAGCACAGACTGGATACCTGCCCCTAACCTGAAAAGAGACTGGACCTATACCGAAAATTGCAGCCCTTTAAATGACTTTTGTGGACATTAACAGAGCGATTTGAGTGACTGCAGCCGATCTCTAACTGCCCCTAAAGCACAGACTGGATACCTGTCCCTAACCTGAAAAGAGACTGGACCTATACTGAAATACCAGCCCTGAAAAGGACTTTTGTGGACATTAACAGAGCGATTTGTGTGACTGCTGCCGATCTCTAACTGCCCCTAAAGCACCGACTGGATACCTGCTCCTAACCTGAAAAGATACTAGTAGACCTATACCGAAATACTAGCCCCGAAAAGGACTATTGTGGATCTTCACAGAGCTATTTGTGTCTGTCAATCTCTCCCTCATGAGCACAGGCTACCTCTCCCTACGCTGGCAAAAAGCAGAATGTGAAATGGCCGACAGCTCAGGTCTGTTTATAGGATAGGGGGCATGTCCATGTGCTGAAATGTTTTAATTGGCTGTCCCATTCCACTTGACGGCTGTGTCATGGGTCAAAGTTCTCCCCAATGTAAACTAATATGGCCATGTGCTCGCAAATTTGGCGGGTAGCAAACAAGCAAAATTTGCCGCGAACCGACCGCCGGGCGAACCTCAAGGCCATCTCTAATGGTCACCTGTTAAAGGGCTTCTGTTTTGCTCATATAATGCTGCCACTTCATAAACATGCTCAGGAGGAGAGGAGGACAGAGGAGCAGAGAGAGGTATCTTCTAGCATGGGAAGCAAGTCTTATGTAGCATGCCTCATTTTCTTTCCACCACTGAAGCGGATCACTTCTTCTGTCAATTTCTGGTTCCTTCAAATAGAGATGAAGTTCATCATCCAGGCTCATTATTGCAGATTCCGAAGAAATTGAATCCTCCGCATGAGGCCCCAATAAAACACTGAAAATGTCCTGATCAATTCAACCACAATGAAGAAGATTCTCTTTTACGTATTTCTCGTTTATGTATTTTTGGACATTTTTCTGTTTTTGCAGCATGCTGCTCTTTCATATTATCAAAATAGTTATCCGGACTTGTCTTTTTCGGCAGGAACCTCCTGCACCTACTGTTGAATATCTTCTGTCAGCCATTCTTTTGCCTTTGCCAATACATCATCAGAAGAGAAAGCATGGTTCTTTTATTGAGGATTCAAAAGACTTGCAAGCACAACATTTTTAATCTCTTCATGCTCCTCAAAAGATATATAATTTAAAGCTCTTTGGCTTGACAGACCATCATTTGAAAGTTAGAGGGAGTTGTGTACCATGACACTGAGGTATGACATATCATCAAGCCTCATTCCTTTCCGCAGGTTTGCTCCACTGTCTCAAAGTAACACAAGCATCGCTCGGTCTTTGTTGATTCCCCAGTCTTCAAGCATGCCTAGAAACATTTCTCTACTGTACTCAGTGTGGGATCTTTGCATCACTTTTGTATCCAACACCGATTGCCTTTTTGTCCAATCGCTGTCAATGAAGTGGCATGTAAGAATCATTAGTGACTCGCCTGACTCTGTTTGTCCTTACCAGCAGTCAGTCATAATTGAGAGTAATGCCCCGTACACACGTACTGATCGTCGGCCGAACGATCGGCCGTCTTTTGTCCAGGGCTGTCGTGTCTGTTGAAAACTGCAAAAGACTGCACACAAATTTTGTCGGCCAACAACAGCCGACTGCAGAAGTGATGTCATGTGATGGTTAACTTTCCTTGTCTTTTTCTTTTCTGAGCATGCCCAGTCTTGCTAATCTGCTGTCTGTCGGCCGAAATCTGTACTGACTGGCGAACAATCGGCCGTTCTGGTGTTGGCCAACAAAAATTTTAATGCCTGCACGACAGATTCTGTTCGGCCGAAAATGCGCTGTCGGCTGTCGGAAGCATCATACTAACAAGCCTACAATCGGCCGATCGGTCGTCGGCTGAATATTTACGGCCGACAATCGGTACGTGTGTACGGGGCTTTAGTTGCCAGCATTCTCTGGTTGCAGCATAGCCTTTACTTTGTCAACGACCTTTTGGTGAATCTTTCCCAGCATTTCTGTTCGATAATACTTCTCACTCTTCAGTGTGTAGCTTGGCTTTAGTATGGACATCAACCGATTGAATCCTGAGTCAGACACCATTGTAAATGGCTGGTTATCAGTGGCAATCATCTCTGTGATTACTCTGTCCAGCAGTTGGGATCTTCCATCTGAATCTAGACAGTGACACATGTTTTTTTTCTGAAACATATCTGTTATTGTTGCCTGGGATAGTGGAGGAGGTATTTCAAAATCACATTGATATTCATTTTGATTTTTCTGTGCTGCATGATATAATTCAATATGATGAACTCTTAGATGGGCCCAAAGATTTGACGTATTTTGTTTTTTTGCAGTTCCTGGAGAAAGTTGAGACGAGAAATAGTCCCAGGCCACACTTTAACTTTTTTTCTCCTCATCCATCTCAATTTGAAATACACAAAAAAGATTTAAAAAATGACTTGCTGAAGTTGCTGGCACCCTGTTGTGGGTTGGTGGCTGACTCCTGGCAGTGTGGGTTGCTTGCTGGCACCCTGTTATGGGTTGGTGGCTGATGCCTGGCAGAGTGGGTTGCTTGCTGGCACCCTGTTGTGGCTCGGTGGCTGACGCCTGGCAGTGTGGATGGCTTGCTTGCTGGCACCCCGTTGTGGGTTGGTGGCTGTCACCCTGTTGTGGGTCGGTGACTGACGCCTGCCAGTGTGGGTGGCTTGCTTGCTGGCACCCTGTTGTGGGTTGGTGACTGAGGCCTGGCAGTGTGGGTGGCTTGCATGCTGGCACCCTGTTGTGGGGTGGCTGGTTGCTGTCACCCTGTTGTGGGTCGGAGGCTGACACCTGGCAGTGTGGGTGGCTTGTTGAGATGCTGGCACACTTGTGGGTTTGTGGCTGACGCCTGGCAGTTTGGGTGGCTGGCTGGCACCCTTTTGTGGGTTAGTGGCTGACGCCTGACAGTGTGGGTTGCTTGTTGGCACCCTGTTGTGGGTTGGTGGCTGACGCCAGGCAGTGTGGGTGGCTTTCTTGCTGGCACCCTGTTGTGGGGTGGCTGGCTGCTGTCACCTTGTTGTGGGTTGGTGGCTGATGCCTGGCAGTGTGGGTGGCTTGCTTTCTGGCACCCTGTTGTGGGTGGCTGGCTGCCTTGCTGGAACACTGTGATGGCCGGGTGGCTGGCTTGGTGTCACCCTGTTGTGGGTGACTGGCTTGCAGGAACACTGTGGTGGGTGGCTGGCTCTGTGTCACCCTGTAGTAGGTGGCTGGCTTGCTGGAACACTGTGGTGGGTGGCTGGCTTGGTGTCACTCTGTTGTGGGTGGCTGGCTTGCTGGAACACTGTGGTGGGTGGCTGGCTTGGTGTCACCCTGTTGTGGGTGGCTGGCTTGCTGGAACACTTTGGTGGGTGGCTGGCTTGGTGTCACCCTGTTGTGGGTGGCTGGCTTGGTGTCACCCTGTTGTGGGTGGCTGGCTTGCAGGAACACTGTGGTGGGTGGGTGGCTGGCTGGCATGGTGTCACCCTGTTGTGGGTGGCTGTCTTGCAGGAACACTGGGATGGATAGCTGGCTTGGTGTCACCCTGTGGTGGGTGGCTGGCTTGCAGGAACACTGTGGTGGGTGGCTGGGTTTGTGTCACCCTGTGGTGGGTGGCTGGCTTGCAGGAACACTGTGGTGGGTGGCTGGCTTGGTGTAACCCTGTTGTGGGTGGCTGGCTTTCTGGAACACTGTGGTGGGTGGCTTGCTTGGTGTCACCCTGTTGTGGGTGGCTGGCTTGCTGGAACACTGTGGTGGGTGGCTGGCTTGGGGTCACCCTGTTGTGTGGGTGGCTGGCTTGGTGTCACTCACTCACCCTGGCCTTTTGTGGGTGGCTGGCTTGCTGGAACACTGTGTGGTCACTGGTCACGGTGGCGGGTGGCTGGCTTGTGGCCGGATGCTGGCCGTCTGGCACCCTGTTCTGTTGTGGGTCGGATGGCTGACGGCTGGCACCCTGTGATGAGTGGCTGGCCTGTGGGTGGATGGCTAGCACCATGACTGGACTGGACTGTAACTGGCTGCACACGAGGCGGTCTTAAGGCAGAGAACGTGTGCAGCACGCAGTGAAATGGCGTCATGTATGGGCCGCATAGGTGTGTGAGGCGGTGTTAGAAGGCAGAACGTGTGCGCACAACATACACAATGACTTCGCGAAAATATTGGCAATATCGGTAAATCCAAAGGCCGATTCTGATATATCGGGGAAAGTGCATATCGGCCCTCGATTAAATTGGTGTTGCAGATAATCGGTCAATCTCTAATATAGACTTGGAAAGTACTTAAAAAAAAAAACTAAAACCTATAACATGAATAACCGTCTGAATACATTTATAAGAGACCCACTCCCATTTTAATACAGTTTGTTTTACTCTTTTACAACTTAAAAATATTCAAAACCAAAAGATTCAAACTATTTTTTTTTTATTTTTTATAAGATTTCAAACACATCATCCATTTAATACAAAGTAAATACACCACTCACATCCACTTTCCATTCCCAGAGAATTTTTGTGCAAGTCATTCTGACTCAAGAAAAATATAGCAAGTCCAGTTGTCTTGATTTATTTTTTATAGATATAACATGACATGGATGAATGAGAACCTTCACAGACATACACATTCACAGTCCGAGGATCTTACTGGGCGCTGACTCCTAAGGCACGCCACAGCCTGACCTGCAATAAATCCAGTTTGGTTCTTCACTCATAGTTGGACATCATCCATTTAAGTCATACGGATTTGTTGGCAAGCCCACTACAGCGTAATGCACATTTGTTGTTTTAATAAACATATTTATCCACTTTCAGACCGGAGGATTTTCCCTCTTAATGACCAGGCCCTATTTTGCAATTCGGCACTGCGTTATTATAACGGACAATTGCGCAGTCGTGCGACGCTGTACCTAAATAAAAAAAAAAAAATTCCCCACAAATAGAGCTTTCTTTTGGTGGTATTTGATCACCTGTGCGATTTTTAATTTTTGCGCTATAAACAAATAAATAGCGTCAATTTTGCAAAAGAAAAAAAAACAATATTTTTCACATTCTGCTATATGACATTCCCAAAAAAAAAAAAAAATTGAAAATCAAAATGTTTTAACATTTGAGGCCAATTTATTTTCTGCTACATATTTTTGGTAAAAATGTTATGTCTTTTTTTTTTTTTTTTACTAGTAATGGCGGCGATCTGCAATTTTTTGTGGGACTGTGACATTGCGGCGGACAGATCGGACCCCTAACTGACATTTTTGACACTTTTGGCGGTACCAGTGACATTACTACAGCAATCAGTGCTAAAAATATGCACTGTTACTGTAATAATGACACTGGCAGGGAAGGGGTTAACATTGTTAGTGATCAAGGGGTTAAAATATAAGCCTAGGGTAGTGATTCTAACTGTATGGGGGTTGGACTTGTAAGATGAACACAGAGACATGCAATCCTATATAGAAGGATCACATAGCCTCTGTGATCATCCCAGGGAGAAGGACGGACGGCTGTGTTTACACCAGCCGTCCGTCCTTCTCTGTCAACGGGGAGAGATCGCCGGTGTCAGGCGGCAATCGGAGCCACCTGACACCCGCACTGACTTCCCTGCTGACGATCCGGGGTTCTCGTCCCCTAGCTCCTCCCAGGCAGATGACGTTTATTAACATTCTGCCTGGGAATGCCACTTTGCCGACGTAAATATAAAGTAAGCGGTCGGCAAGTGATTATTCTTGAGGGATGAAGCTGGTATTGCCACAGGATGGCCAGGAACTATATTCATGAGAACTAAATGCCCCAGTTTGACTTCTTTGTCCCTGCTAATAGCAGCATGGTCACGAGCAACTGACAAAAACCTGCCAATTGCAAAATAAGTACTGGAATTATCCAGCACAAGATAAGATTCAACAATAAAAAATTTCCATTATTTAAAATTGCTGTGTAACTATTTCGCAAAGTTATTTGCTTGCTTGAGCTTGCATGGAAAACTTCCTTGTTTACTGCCACGCAATGATATTTTGTTTAACAACTTCTATAACACTGTGCAAAGCAATAAAATGTGATCGTCTCACTGGACGTATTTTACAAGGACCAAGAGCCAGGACTGAATCTTCCAAGTAAAGCCTCGTACACACGCGCCGAAAACCGGCAGGAAATTTTCGGCCGACGACCGATCTGCCGATTTTTGGCTTGTTAGTATGATGCTTCCGACCACCGACTCCGACTTTTCGGCCGGAAAAAATCTGGTGTGCAGGCTATAAAATTTTTGTCCGCCGTCAAAACACGTCCGATTTTCGTGCAGTCAGTACAGATTTCGACAGGGAAAAACCTTATGAGCAAGACTGGGCATGCTCAGAGAAGAAAGAACACAAAGAAAACAAACCAACACATGACATCACTTCTGAAGTAGAATTTTGTTGGGCGAGAAAATTTGTGTGCAGTCTAGGCACATTCCAACCAACAAAACACCACTCTGGACAAAAGACGGACGACCGGTCGGCCGATAATCGTTGCGTGTGTACGGGGCTTAACACACTTCTTCTCTGCTGTTGTCTTTCATGGTTGTATACAATCTTGTAAGGGGCTATGCATGATTTCTTTCTCATAAAGAGGCATATATCTGATTTTTAGATATTATTTTGCATATCTGCAGGACAACGGCATTTGAGCTTTTTATCAATCTTAACAATACGCCATTGAATGCTTCAAACTGAAATGCAGTCTGTGCCAATAGTGGACCCTAATTTGTCACAGCCTGAGTAATATGAACACAAGAGTGTACATTGAAAGAAACATGATCAAGCCCATAGAGTGTTTCCATGTCAGAAACAAACTTTTCCAACATTTGTTGTGTACTGACTAAATCTACAGTACTTACAAATTCACAAGAAAGCAATCCAATTCCCCAACGAGCTGGCAGGTATTCACTCTGTGGGTCCCCCTGGTTACCAGTACACGGCTATAAGTAAATGCAATTTCTTATTTTGTCTTGGCTCACACTTCAATAATCAGTCCAGGGGTATTTGGTTGTTTTGTTGTTTATTTTATAATGAGGATAGGAGAAGGAAATAGTGGGATACTCCAATTAACTATTCACAGTATTTGAGTACTTCTATCTTCTCTAATTTGATTTAGATGTGGAACAGCTAGGCTGTTAATTCATCCTGCCACTTTGGAAGAATAGGAATTAAGTCACTTGGTTCCTTCAAGACGACTTGGTGGACAATCTCTTATCTTCAGGACACTCTCCCTAGTATCCTCTCTCTCTGCTGACACCCGTCTTCTGACTATCCTATATGCAGGGCTGGCCCCCTCAGGTCAGGCCCCTTGGCATGAGTCCCTGTACTTACAATACTGCAGTCACAGGGTCTCCAGTGTCTCCCCTCTCAGTCAGCTTCCTTGGACATCTGGGTTCAGCTCCTCTCAACCACTCCTCTGGCCCACAGGACGACCTCCAGCATCCGCATTGGCACCTCTAAAGAGGAGGAGGCAGCCACCCCCTCCCTCCCTCCGGGACTCCGCTCCCCAACGAAAGCCCCCTCAGCACATGTGCCCCTGGCTTTTATACAGTATACCATAATGCACCGAGACGACCTGCCCTCTGCCAATCATCAGGACTGTATCAAAAGCCTATGCACCCATTCGTCACGTTTCCTCCCACTGTCCAACATGCCTACCTATTGGACCAGCATGAAACACTATCCAGACTGAATGAATCGCATACTGAACACAATAAGCAGACCTCCCTAAAAGATTCTGCTCCCTGGTAGGCAGAGAACAATATAGACTTACCTGCAACCCCTCTGGTAAGCAGACAGAGCTCAAAACTATACTCTCTCACTAGCACCTACCTAGGAGGGTGCTACACACAAAATATTGTTCATGCATTAGTCCCCACAGAACATGTACACTATATTATAACAATCATGCAAGCCACTCATGTGCCTTCCAAAATTTGCACACATCTATAGATCGTGGTACACATGCAAAATTGCATGGAGGTTGTATCTGCAGCAAACGACAATTTATTTCATTACGCTGCATAGCCAAGTAGAAGTCTTTGTAATGGAACTTGGTAATAGAACCAGAGCATTGCTAGTTGCCTCATAACCAGTAAAAGTACACAATGCATGTACTCTGGTACCACACAGTCAATAACATTGAAATAGGGCAAGTCAAACAAGAGTGAGACACCTTTTACATCAAATACTGGTTTGCCTTGATGTGTAGCCATCTCTGCATGCTGAAGAGTTTCCTGTGCCTGTCTAAAGCTGGATACACACTATCCAACTTTTGTGGTTAGATTTCCTTCAGATTTACCTTTTCTATGTAGTGCAAGGGCCTGCCAGATTGCATACAAATTGAAAGTGTTTAGGTTTGACCTCATATTATATGGTTTTGGTAAGTCTAAAGGAAAAAGTCTTCAGAAAATCTTATAGTGTGTATGGCCCTTTAGATGTGGTCACTCAAATTTATAGACCTGTGTAGTGCCCTTTTCTCTTTGGACAACTTCACCTTCTTGCAAACAGAAACCACAACCATAAGAACCAATAAATTGGTTACATTTTTGGACTAAAGGGCGGGCAACATCATCAGATATGAACAAGAGTGCAAACACCTTCATTAACATGGTTTCATCATTATATTTCCAATTAAATTAGTCTCTTGATAAGGTTTTTATTTAATTGACAAATGGTGTGAGGATAACACTCATTGGGGGCTTATCAGACCGGCCAAACCACAGGGAAGTCAAAACATTACTTTTACGGACTGACAGGGGAACTTCATTAATGACACACAAAGTAGGCCACATACTGGACTTAGATGACTTGAAAACTGGGACACCATCACAGTTGAATGAAAGTGTTAGAAAACTTGAAGGAAAGTGTTAGAAAACTACGTTGGATGTTTTCTGTAATAGAGAGGTATTTACCGTCTGTTCTATCCTTTATGAAACCTCTGCTATTGGTTTCATGAGTTGCACGGAAAGAAGCTGCACATGTCTGGATCAGTTTTACCTATGTAAGTAAAGCATTCGGCACAGAAATATTGTGTTTTAATGTCTTGTTTTTTTAAAGGCTTGTTTAACAGTCTTTAAATCCTACCACTTTATAAAACTCTGGTCCGGCCACACCTGGAATACTCTGTCCAGTTCTGGTCGCCAATCCTGAGAAAGGATGTGCTGGAACTGGAAGGAGTCCAAAGAAGGGCAACTAAGCTAATTAGGGGATTGGAGGACCTAAATTATGAGGAGCGTTTACAAGCGCTCAATTTATTCTCCCTAGAGAAGAGACGCCTGAGAGGGGACATGATAGCAATTTACAAATACCTCAACGGTGCTCTCAGCATAGAAAAAAAACTATTCAGTCGCAAGGATTGCATGAGGACACGAGGCCATACAATACAATTAGAGGAGAAGCAATTTAACCTCAGGCTACGCAAAGGGTTTTTTACAGTAAGGGCAATAGGATTGTGGGACTCGCTTCCACAAATGGTAGCATCTGCGGGTAGTATGGCTACTTTTAAAATACTCTGGGACATACATCTCCAAGATCAAAACGTTCCGGATTATGGGAAATTAATGGGAAATTATGGGAAATTAACGTCCACACACACCTGCACAGGTTGAACTGGATGGACTATTGTCTTTATTCAACCTCAACTACTATGTAACTATATGTAACAAGAACTTGGATGCAGGGACAATGTTACTTCCATTTAGAATGTTTATCAGTTCTGCTATGTCTTCAACAGCAGAAAATGTTAAGCCATGTTTCTGCTGAAGAGTTTGCATTAAAAGTGCACCTTGCTCTCTTACTTGGACGGTGATATAAGAACACAAGGCTGGAGGTGGTGATCCAATAATAAGCGCAGCGCGACCTTCCTTATTTTATAGGGGGTCAGCTTCTACCTGCAGCCCCTGGAGGAGGGCAGGTAGGGGGCAAAATTCAAAAAGATTCCTTCTTTGGAGTTTTGCAAAGAGCACCAGTCACTTTAGTAGAAGATTTGTGTCACACATTCAGCACAACATACTTTGCGTATTTGTTTGAACTTTATGGGGATATTTGCACTATTTTTAAAGCTGTACACGAAGGAGACTATTATGTTATTATACTGTTCATGCAATTGTGTACTATTTATTTTATTTATTATTTATCGGAGGGGGCACTTTATATTCTATTGCATTTTATAATGTGTGAGTCAGTATATCTGAAATTTGTGCACTATTCAGTTTATTTATTTAATAATCAGAGGTGAAGAAATCAATTTCTATAGGGTAAGCACAGCTCCATTTGTTTATGGATGGTTTGGTAAAAATGTAATTATATGTAGATACCCTATATTACCAAAAGTATTGGGACGTCTGCCTTTACATGCGTTAGGAATGCTTCCTGAGCACACTAATTGCAGTAATTGGCAAACAGGCTGCCTTATTTAAACAGCTCAGAAGCACTGTGTCTTCGCTGTCTTGTCTGCAGCTCTTCCTGTGTTCCTGAAGCCTGCTTCCTGTTACCTGTTTGATATCCGTTTGACCTTTGGCCTGTTCCTGACCTTGTTGACCTGCTGCCCGTCCTGACCCCCGGCTTGTTTGACCATTCTCTCGGATCTCCCTTGTCTGCTTATCTGCCTTCGGATCTTGACCGGTTTCTCCCTTGGTGGGGCGACCCTGAGGACAGCGACCTGGTATCCACACGCAGCAAAGTCCATCCTCACCACTAGAGGCCCTGGCGAAAACCGGTGGATACTTAGATTCCGCACCTCAGGTTAGCCTGTGTCACTTACCTTGGGGGGTCCCGTCTAAGCTCTGCCCTCCAGCACATGTGGGGCCTTCCTCTGCCATCAGGCTACCACTTGTATCCCTAACAGTACAAGACAGCCATGACAGAGCCTGCAAGAGAAGCCTCACCGTTGGAAGAGATCTGCCAACACCTCGCAGCCCTGTCTCAAGCCGTAAAGTCGCTTCAAGACGGCTACACACAGCTAGAGGAACGGCTGCGCTCTACGACACTTCAGGGGGATCTTCCTGTATTATCTGCTTCCTCTCCTGCTGCAGCACCCTCTGGACCTGCTTCTGGCCCTACCGTAGTGATGCTGCCACCAGAACCTCGAGTTCCTGCTCCAGAAAAATATTCCGGGGATCGCAGTAAATTCCGCGCATTTCGCAATGCCTGCCAGCTGTATTTCTCCCTGCAACCTCAAACCTTTTCTTTGGAGCCCGCCAAGGTGGGGTTTGTTATCTCCCTGCTCCTAGGCGAACCCCAGTCCTGGGCTCATCGGCTCCTTGAAGAGGGCAGCCCCCATTTAAACTCCTTACGGTCATTTTATGAGGCCATGGCACAGCTCTATGATGACCCGCAGCGATCCTCCACCGCAGAAGCTGCGCTTCATGTTCTTCAGCAGGGTTCCAGGCCCGTAGAGGACTACGTCACTGACTTCCGCCGCCTCAGTTCCGATACGTCCTGGAACGAAGCAGCACTCCGGTATCAGTTCCGTCTCGGTTTGTCGGAAGGACTGAAGGACGAGCTGGCGCGGGTAGGTGTCCCCGACGCCTTGGAAGATTTGATTTCCCAGGCCATTCAAATCGACCGGCGGCTACGGGAATGCAGAGCAGAACGATCTCCGCAGCAGTTCAGACCAGCCTGGACGCTACCAGTTGCTCCTCCTGCATACTTTTCTTCCGCTGGGTCAGCTCCTACCAACCCCGCTCCCGCTGGAGTTGCCTCAGATACGCCTGAACCTATACAACTTGGGATCATACGGCCTGCTTTGTCCCCGGAGGAGAGACGCCGTCGCCAGTTGGGTAACCTGTGCCTGTATTGCGGTGAAGCTGGCCACTATGTGCGCTCCTGCCCAGCAAAATACCATAAGTTCCTGCCGGCCTCACCATCCAGTTGTGTGGCATCTGTTACCAGTTCCTCCCACCTAGCCTTTCCTGTGTCATTACAGCTTCCGGAAGGACCCGTCCCAGTTACAGCAATCATTGACTCGGGAGCCTGCCGTTGCCCTGCAACATGGCGTACCTCTCCGGCTCAAGACCCAGGACCTCACCATCTTCCTGGCTGATGGCTCCCACATCAAATCCGGGCACGTGACCCAAGAAACTTTTCCCCTTCCTATGGTCTCCTCCTCCGGCCATAAGGAACTGATTAGCTTGGATGTTATCAAATCCCCCTTATTTCCCATTATCCTGGGATTACCGTGGTTGCAAGCACATAACCCACAAGTCAATTGGATCACAGGCACCATCCAGTTCCCATCTCTGTACTGCAAGAATTCCTGTCTACCCGCTCCTCCTGAATTCCCCAAGACTCTGTTCTGTCTTGAATCTGAACCTGATGTATGTTCTGTGGTGCCCAAAGCATACCATGATTTCCTGGACGTATTCAGCAAACGGGGAGCAGAGACCTTGACCCCCCACCGTCCATATGACTGCCCCATCGACTTGCTCCCAGGAGCCGAAATCCCGTTCGGCCGGATTTACCCACTTTCTGAACGTGAGCTGGACGTCTTAAAAGACTATGTAGACGAAAGTCTGAAGAAGGGGTTCATCCGTCCCTCTACCTCTCCAGCAGGGGCAGGTATCTTCTTCGTAGAGAAGAAGGATCACACCCTCCGACCATGCATTGATTATAGGGATTTAAATAAAGTTACTATTAAAAACTGTTATCCCCTTCCTCTAGTCCCCGAACTCTTTCAGAGACTTTCAGATCTGCCGTCCTGTTTACTAAGCTGGATCTTCGTGGGGCATACAACTTGGTGCGCATCCGAGAGGGCGATGAATGGAAGACTGCTTTCCGCACTAGATTCGGACATTTCGAATACCTGGTAATGCCATTTGGCCTTTGTAATGCTCTTGCCACGTTCCAACACTTTGTGAATGACATCTTCAGGGATTGGTTGGATATCTTTGTCATCGTATACTTGGATGACATCCTAATCTTCTCAACATCCCTAGAGCAGCATCGCGAGCACGTTCGAAATGTCCTCGGTCGCCTTCGCCAGCATGGTCTCTACGCCAAGGCCGAGAAGTGCGTTTTTGAACAGAACAGTATCCCGTTTCTGGGGTTAATAATTTCCACAGATGGAATAGAGATGAATCCTCAGAAGGTCTCTGCCATTCTGGACTGGCCACCTCCATCAGACAAAAAGGGAGTACAGCGCTTCGTTGGCTTCGCCAATTTTTATAGGAGGTTCATTAAGGGGTTCTCCAACATCATAGCCCCTAATACCTCCCTTGTCTGCTTATCTGCCTTTGGATCTTGACCGGTTTCTCCCTTGGTGGGGCGACCCTGAGGACTGCGACCTGGTATCCACACGCAGCAAAGTCCATCCTCACCACTAGAGGCCCTGGCGAAAACCGGTGGATACTTAGATTCCGCACCTCAGGTTAGCCTGTGTCACTTACCTTGGGGGGTCCCGTCTAAGCTCTGCCCTCCAGCTCATGTGGGGCCTTCCTCTGCCATCAGGCTACCACTTGTATCCCTAACAACATGCATGTGAACTTTAATGGCATCCCAGTCTTAGTCCGTAGGGCTTAACAGCTTCAACTCTTCTAGGAAGGCTGTCCACAAGGTTTAGGAGTGTGTCTATGGAAATGTTTGACCATTCTTCCAGAGCACATTTGTGAGATGAGGCATCGATGTGGACGATAAGGCCTGGCTCGCAGTCTCCGCTCTAATTCGTCCCAAAGGTGTTCTATCAGGTTGAGGTCAGGATTCTGTGCAGGCCTGTCAAATTCCTACACCCCAAACTCCCTCATCCAATTTTTATTTGCCCACAATTCTTTTCTTTACACTCAGCTGTCAGTGGGGAAGCCCGCTGACAGCTGATGAGTCATTCGTTGTTAAGGACGCAGCGGCCAAATTGCCACTCCATAACAACCAGCTATTCACAACAAAAATGCTATCACACATAAACACTGCTGAAAACACTGCTAAATGGCAGCAAAAAACATTAATTATTAGCGTTTTTTTTATCCAGCATTTTTTCAGCAGTTTTTAAAGTTTTTAGTGTGCATGGATCTTTTAGTCTTGAGTGGGAACTTTGGTGCCTATTATAATATATGTTGGGGGCTAAGAGTCTTTTGAATGTACTCTTAAAGGAAAGTATGGGAAATGAAATAAAATAAAGCTTCATATTTACCTATATTGCTGCTGCATCGACCCGATGCTGCAGCTGTCCCTGGCTGGCTCACAACAACTGAGCAATCATATGACCACTGATTGCTAGGTTCTCGGACATCACTAAGCAGAGAGCGGTGACTGCCTGTCACCTGGATCAGGCTCTCAGCGGCATGCTGGATGGTTCTGGACATTAAAGCGCACTTTCGCTTGAATCTTGGTCACAGGAGTGCAGAAATAATAGCATTCTGTTACCCAGAAGAGAAGTATGGCTAAAAAGCTTTGGACATACTTCTCTTTTAAAGGCCCAATGCACACAGACTTCTGAAAAAGCAGCATTTCTTTCTCCCAGAATTTAGCAGAAAAACACCTCTAATGTTACAAAATATATGCAGGTTTATGCTGATATTTATTCTAGTTTTTGCATGTATGGCATTTGAGTCTAAATGCATTCAATTAGCCAGAATATTAATTTATTTCAGCCATCAGAAAGCATTTACATGCATACGCGCATGCTTATGTTTGTTCAGACACATTTAGATGTGCTTTTCCTCTCAGAATGCAGCTTTTGGATTTTTTGTTTTTTACTGTAAATGCTCCTCTTTAAATACTCCTGTAATCATCTACGCGGTCATCAGTGCCTTGACTATCAGCGCTGCATATCAGTTCCCATCAGTGTCTCCTCATTCTGCGCCCATCAGTTCCCAGCAGTGTCTCCTCATTCTGTGCCCATCAGTGCTGCCTATCAGTGCCCATCAGTACTGCCTATCAGTGCCACCTATCAGTGCCTCCTTATTAGTGCCCCCTACCAGAGCCCATTAGTGCCACCTATCGCTAAAAATTGGCCTGGGCAGGAAGAGGGAGAAAGTGCCATGTATTTACGTGATTAAACAGCATTTTTTAATCTCTGTGTGCATGAGGCCTTATTATTTTTTTTTTTCTTCTTGTTCCTTTGGTGAGAAACAACCATGTGATGTCATCACAAAGCTCCTATGTCAGTTCCTTTTGGCATAGGCACAACCCTCAGAAAAACATCCCTCAAAAACTTTTTTTTTCTACACACCGTGTATGGACAGGAAGGTACCAGCATTGTGTTGTAGGAATGGAGAGAGGAGGATATAAGTAGTCCATCACTGCAGAACTCTGGGCTGACAGCCACTGGTAGAGATTTCAGTGTAGAAGAGGAAACGGTGTCAGCCTACAATGGGAATTTAGGAGCTGATTTGATTTCTGGCGAGATCACAAGGTATGTTTTTTGTACTTGCAGAATAAACATTGGGAAATGTGCATGTATTGCAGAGATGCACTTTATTTATTTCTTTACTTGCCCACACTTACACATGACCCCAAAACTAATATTCACGGCAAGACCAATTTTTAACCCAGGATAAAAACCTATTATGTATATTCCAGAAGATATCATACAGTAAGGTATAGATTGCTAGATCACACACTTCTGGGCCAGCTTACATAACACCACTGATCATTCTATGATGTTGCTCCTTTAGAGTAAATGTAGGTTAATATATATAGGAAGGTCCACAACGAAAAACAAACTTGGATACATTATAATAGATGCATAGATGTGTGTGTGTGTGTGTGTGTGTGTGTGTGTGTGTGTGTGTGTGTGTGTGTGTATATATATATATACAGTATTTCACAAAAGTGAGTACACCCCTCACATTCTTGTAAATATTTTATTATATCTTTTCATATGACAACACTGAAGAAATATCTCAAACTTAAAACCGCTGGCAACAAAAGTGAGTACACCCCTAAGTGACCATGTCCAAATTGGGCCCAATTAGCCATTTCCCTCCCCGGTGTCATGTGACTCATTAGTGTTAAAAGGTCTCAGGTGCGAATGGGGAGCAGGTGTGTTAAATTTGGTGTTAGCGCTCTCACTCTCTCATATTGGTCACTGGAAGTTCAACATGGCACCTCATGGAAAAGAACTCTCTGAGGATCTGAAAAAAAGAAATGTTGCTCTACATAAAGATGGCCTAGGCTATAAGAAGATTGCCAAGACCCTGAAACTGAGCTGCAGTATGGTGGCCAAGACCATACAGCAGTTTAATAGGACATGTTCCACTCAGAACAGGCCTCGCCATGGTCGACCAAAGAAGTTGAGTGCACGTGCAATTGTTTTGCATGGCTGTCGTCCCAGAAGTAAGCCTCTTCTAAAGATGATGCACAAGAAAGCCTGCAAATAGATTTGCTGAAGGCAAGCAGACTAAGGACATGAATTACTGGAACCATGTCCTGTGGTCTGATGAGACCAAGATAAACTTATTTGGTTTAGATGGTGTCAAGGGTGTGTAGCTGCAACCAGGTGAGGAGTACAAAGACAAGTGTGTCTTGCCTGCAGTCAAGCATGGTGGTGGGATTGTCATGGTCTGGGGCTGCATGAGTGCTGCCAGCACTGGGCAGCTACAGTTCATTGAGGGAACTATGAATGCCAACATGTACTGAGACATACTGAAGCAGAGCACGATCCCCTCCCTTCGGAGACTGGGCCGCAGGGCAGGATTCCAACATGATAATGACCCCAAACACACCTCCAAGACGACCACTGTCTTGCTAAAGAAACTGAGGGTAAAAGTGATGGACTGGCAAAGCATGTCTCTAGACCTAAACCCTATTGAGCATCTGTGGGGCATCCTCAAATGTTAGATGGAGGAGCGCAAGGTCTCTAACATCCACCAGCCCTGTGATGTCGTCATGGAGGAGTGGAAGAGGACACCAGTGGCAACCTGTGAAGCTCTGGTGAACTCCATGCCCAGGAGGGTTAAGGCAGTGCTGGAAAATAATGGTGGCCACACAAAATATGGACACTTTGGGCCCAATTTGGACATTTTGACTTAGAGGTGTACTCACTTTTGTTGCCAGCAGTTTAGACTTTAATGGATGTGTGTTGAGATATTTTCAAAGGACAGCAAATTTTCACTGTTATACAAGTTGTACACTCACTACTCGACATTGTAGCAAAGTGTCATTTCTTTAGTGTTATCACATGAAAAGATATAATAAAATATTTACAAAAATGTGAGGGGTGTACTCACTTTTGTGAGATACTGTTTCTATCTATCTATCTATCTATCTATCTATCTATCTATCTATCTATCTATCTATCTATCTATCTATCTATCTATCTATCTATCTATCTATCTATCTATCTATCTATCTATCTATCTATCTATCTATCTATCTATCTATCTATCTATCTAGTGTTTGTATCTATTTGTCTTCAGGGCCGGCGCTACCTATAGGCAAGGTAGGCGGCCGCCTAGAGCGCACACCAGTAGGGGGCGCTATGTGGAGAGCGGCGGGCATTGAAAGCAGAAGTGCGCTCTGCTCCCCAGCCATAGGAAGAGTTTGCTCCACCCCTTCTCCAAGTGCAGGACTGGATCTCCTCTGGCTACCAGGCTCTTGTGTGGGTGTGAATTGCGGCCAGCTTTTGAGATCCTACCCGCCTTATCTGACTTCTCCTGCCCGCCCGCATGTGTGAGCCGTCCGACCGCCCGCCCGCCCGCATGTGTGAGCCGTCCGACCGCCCGCCCGCATGTGTGAGCCGTCCGACCGCCCGCATGTGTGAGTCGTCCGCCCACCCGCCCACCTGCATATGTGAGTCGTCCGCCCGCCCGCATGTGTGAGCCGTCTGGCCGCCCGCACGACACCCGCCCGCCCGCATGCCTGAGCTGCCTGCCTGCCTCACCAGACACCCTGCTCCCCCCCTCACACGTCACACCTGACACCCTGCTACCCCCCTCACACCTGACACCCTGCTACCCCCCTCACACCTGACACCCTGCTACCCCCACTCACACCTAACACCCTGCTACCCCCCTCACACCTGACACCCTGCTACCCCCCCTCACACCTGACACCCTGCTACCCCCCCCTCACACCTGACACCCTGCTAACCCCCCTCACACCTGACACCCTGCAACCCCCCCTCACACCTGACACCCTGCAATCCCCCCTCACACCTGACACCCTGCTACCCCCCTCACACCTGACACCCTGCAGCCCCCCTCACACCTGACACCCTGCTACCCCCCCTCACACCTGACACCCTGCTACCCCCCCCTCACACCTGACACCCTGCTACCCCCCCCCTCACACCTGACACCCTGCTACCCCCCCCCCCCTCACACCTGACACCCTGCTACCCCCCTCACACCTGACACTCTGCTACCCCCCCCTCACACCTGACACTCTGCTACCCCCCTCACTCCTGACACTCTGCTACCCCCCTCACTCCTGACACCCTGCTACCCCCCTCACTCCTGACACCCTGCTACCCCCCCCTCACACCTGACACCCTGCTACCCTCCCCCCTCATCTGACACCTGCCTACATGTCTGAGCCGCCCGGCAACTGTCTGAACCACCTGCCGCCAGTCCGCCAGCCTGCCTGCGCTGGCCACCCACTGCAACTCAGAGGGAGATGTTGACGACCAGGAGCTGAGGTAAGCTTAACTGACTGTACCTAACTGACAGAGTACTAAGAAAATGGGACTGGAGAGCAGGCTGGAAGTGAGGAGGGGGTTAATATTGCATGTCCACCGATGCTGGGGGGGGGAGTAAGGGCAGTGAAAGTTAACCCCCCACCTTGCATTGTCCTCATGGCATTGACATTTTACCCACCTCCCCCTTCTGCATTTGTGGTAATGCCAGTATTAATAACCCCCTCCCCTTACATTGGTGGTCATGGGGGGTTACATTTCAATGCCACTTATCACCAATGTGGGGGAGGGGGTTAATAATCTGACATCTGTGCTGAGAATTATTAGTGCGTTCACTGACCTCAATGTTGGGGATTTTTAATTCATCCACTGATACCTGTGCTGGGGGTTAATATTGCGTCCACTGATACGTGTGTTGGGGGTTAATATTGCGTCCACTGATACCTGTGTTGGGGGTTAATTTCGTGTCCACTGACATCAATGCTGGGAGTTATAATATGGTCTAATGACAGTTTATGCATTCAGGAAGGGGGAGCAAATTGGAATCTCTGCCACTGAGCTCCATATCTCCCCTGTCCAGGCTGGCAGATGGTGGATCCAGCATCCCAAGTAATGGCAGCTGAGTGAAGGGTATCGGTAACTGCTGATGATCTACCGCAGAGGATCCCCAGTGATGCATGTACAGGTACCAGCCTCCCCTACCCCCCACACACACACACCTCCAAGCCCCAACCCCACACCGACTGCAGGGGGCGCTTAACAGCTGGGAGTGTCTACATGAGACCCCCCCCCCAGTGGGGAGGGCTGGCACTGACACACATGGGTAGTAGACCCCTGCCTGCACTGCAGCCTCTTTTCTTGGACTGATCCCTGTCTATATACTACCCTATCCTGTCTGTATACCTGTGGACCATGGCTGGCATGAGGAAGTGAGCCGGTGCCACTACTATTTGTGTTCAGGCCCGGTCCATAGGCACAGGTGCAGGCCCGAGGCTCATCCACCCCGCCACCTCCACCATATACATAGGCAGGGGCAAAGGGAGCGCAGTCAGGAGCAGAAGGGGGGGGGGGCGTCAAAATGAGGTTTCGCCTAGGGTGTCAAAAATCCTTGCACCGGCCCTGTTTATCTTATGTTTGTACTACAGGATACCATATTGTTTGCTATGTGATATTTGTTGCCCTTGCTGTCATCCCTAATGTTATTTGAGGGGCAGGGCCTATCAATGAGACTGGGAAAGACTGTGTGTCCATACTCATATAAATGCATTGTGGCTCATTTGCCCTTTTGGCTCTGAGGAAGACGGGTCTCCCTCAAAATGCATCAGCGACGCCATCTGGTCTCCTTGCATCATTTTGAGCCTTTCAGCAATCCTGGAGGAGATATGTCTTCACCTTCTTTGATATGCATATCATGCGTTTGTGAGTATTATGTTTGCCACTTTTTATCCTTTAATAAATGTTCATAATGGAATTGTACTACTTTGGTGCGCCCTTCTCTTGTTATTCGTTGTTTTTCAGTTTATTTGGATACCCATGGTCCTAAGAGGGCAGCAAAACTCTAGGCTTTGACAACAAGGACTGGACACATTTTCTTTCCTCAAGCATTTCACCTAAGCGCAGGATAGTTACTTTCTTGGTCATAGGAAGGTCCACCAGGTTGTTGCTGACACATGAAAGTATGCCAACACATGAAATACTCACTTTTAATGTCTGTTTTTAGTATAGGAGCTATTTCTCCATACACACAAAAGGTTTCGTTAATTTGTCACCTAAATGGTGAAAAGAAGAAGTAGATGTTAAAACCATTCTATAAATAAATTATTGTGTGTTTTGGAAAGTTGTAGTTTCTGATTTTTTTTTTTCTGTGAAACTTAATTTTAGTAATTTTAGTTGTAACAAGTTTGTTTTTTATTTATATACGTAGTGTGTAGCACCATCTACTGACCATCTGTTATAACTACACCCTTTTCTTGCACCCTTTTCTCAATTATATATTCATCTCTTTCTATTGGAATTCAGACTGGACATGTTTCCTAAAAGCTTTGCTTATACTGTACACCTAATGGTATGTATTATGTTGTATGGTGGTGCTTGTGTTGCAACACACAAAGTTTATTAACCACTTAAGGACCAGGCCTATTTCTGACACTTGTTGTTTACAAGTTAAAATCAGTATTTTTTTGCTAGAAAATAACTTAGAACCCCCAAGCATCATATATATATTTTTATTAGCAAAGACTCTGGAGAATAAAATGGCGGTCGTTGCAATATTTTTCGTCACAAGGTATTTGTGCAGCTTTTTGGGAAAAAATAATATATTTCACTGCATTAAAAAAAACAAACAAACAGTAAAGTTAGCCCAATTTTTTCTAAAATGTGAATGATAATGTTACGCCGAGTAAACAGATACCCAACATGTCATGCTTTAAAATTGTGCATGCTCGTGGAATAGCGACAAACATTGGTACTTAAAAATCTCCATAGGCGACGCTTTAGAAAAATTTCCACAGGTTACCAGTTTAGAGGGACAGGGGAGGTCTAGTGCTAGAATTATTGCTCTTGCTCTAACAGTCTCAATGTGTGGTTTGAACACCATTTACATATGTGGGCACGACTTGAGTATATGTTTGCTTCTGCACGTGAGCTCAGAGGGACGAGGCACTTTCATTTTTTTTCTTATTTATTTTTACACTGTACCTTTAAAAAAAAAAAAAGTTTTGATCACTTGTGTTCCTATTATAAGGAATGTAAACATCTCTTGTAATATAAATAAGCATGACAGGACCTCAGATCTCACATCTACGCTAAAAAAGAAAAAAAAATGGGCTCTTTAAATCCGTTGCTAGGAAGCGACGTATGACATTGCTCCAGTCCTCCAAGGCCATCGAGTGAGAGCCATCTTGCCCTCACTTGACTTCCTGCCTGAGGGGACAGCGGACTGGATTGTTTTCCCCACTACTGATGGGTCCAGTAAGCGGGGAAAATGACCGGGAAGCAGCGGGAGGGGGGCACCTCTCCAGCCACCCATAAAGGTAATCCCGTGGTGAATCCACCGCTGCGACCACCCTTATGTTAATGTGAACCGCCCGCAGTTTAAAAAAATACCGGGGTTATGGTAGCTATCTGCTGCCATAACCCCGGTATTAACACCAAAATACGTCAAAATTTTTACGAGGTAAAACTGCGGCGGGTGTCCGTAAGGGGTTAATGTGAGACCTGGGGTAAAAAATACCTCAGATCTCACATCTACACTATAAATCGAAAAAAAAAAAAAAAAAGTCATTTTTTTTTTATCATGAAAAAAAAATGGGCCCTTTAACCACTTTACCACTAGAGGATTTTGCTGTCTTACGTCTGGGCCACTTTTTGCGATTCTGCACTGTGCGAATTTAACTGACAATTGCGCGGTCGTGCGACGCCATACCCAAACGAAATTTACGTCCTTTTTTTCCCAGAAACAGAGCTTTCTTTTGGTGGTATTTGATCACCTGTGCGATTTTTACTTTTTGCGCTATAAAATGAAATTCCCCCCAAAAAATTGTAAAAATCAAAATTTTTAAAAATTTTTGGCCAATTTGTTTTCTGCTACATATGTTTGGTAAAAAAATTCACAATAAGCGTATTTTGATTGGTTTGCGCAAAAGTTATTGCGTTTACTAACAAAGGGAAAGATTTCTGTCATTTGTAATGGCGGCGATCTGCGATTTTTTTTTTTTTTTTTTTGCGGGACTGCGACATTGCGGCGGACAGATCGGACCCTTGACTGACATTTTTGACACTTTTGGGGTTACCAGTGACATTACTGCAGTAATCAGTGCTATATATATGCACTGTTACTGTAAAAATGACACTGGCAGGGAAGGGGTTAATTTTATTGGAGAGGGAGGGGTTAATGTATGCCTGGTGCTTACTGACGTGTGTGGGGGGAGGTGACTGAGTGACACAAGGACAGATCCAGGGTTCAGCTATGCTGAACCCTGCAATCTGACCCTGCCTGTCACTTAGGAGATCCGCCCGCTTGTGTTTACACAAGCGGGCGGATCTCAACACTAGATCCCAGACGATCGGGGAAGAGCAGCGGCGATCGCCGAGAAAGGGGAGTATCTGATGATGTAGATCTACGTCGTCAGACGATAACAAGCCACTTTGCCGCAGTACTATTACCGTACGCAGACGGCAAGTGGTTAAGGCCGTTGGGAGGAAGCGACGTATGACGTCGCTCCGGTCCTTCAAGGCCATAGAGTCGAGTGGGTGCCAGCTTACCCTCACTCGACTTCCTGCCTAGAAGGGCAGAGGACTAGATTGTTTTCTCTGCAAGGAAAGGGCTCCGGTATGCGGGAAAAATGACTGGGAATCGGCAGGAGGGGGTACTTCTCCCCCCCCGCCTGTAAAAGTGATCCTGTGGCGAATCTGGTGCTGGGACCACTTATACTAGAAAGCGGACCGCCCACCCAGTAAAAAAACATGTGGGTTTTGGCACGTTTTTAACGTCAAGAGTAGTGACGTATAACTGCGGCGGGCAGTTCGGAAGTGGTGCTGCAGCACAGCAACGCACATAATATGTGTTTTTGCAGAAAAATGGTGTGAATGGGCCCTTTAAGAAACTATATAGAAATTTGATGGGCCATACACATTGTATGGGGGACAGGCTCAACTGGTACTGACAGCGGTAAACTATGCATGAGAAATGGATACCCAGGAACAGTCCCAGCAAGTTTGTCCTGCATTTTTTTTTCAACATGGTAGCAAGCATAGTTTCAATTGTACAATATTTTCATAGCATAAACAAACATCTGCTCAACAGAGTCCCTAACTAAACTCGGGTCATTTCTTGATTAACAGGGTGACACTAATGGGTTCCTCTAAATAAACACACAGCCCTTGTACATATTCATGTTTTGTCAGGAGTCAGCCTTTTCACCCAGCAGCAGGCTCCCACTGTAGAGAAAGAGGTCTGGATACCAGATAAGATGTGTACCTAGGAATGGAAGCTCTACAAGGCCTCTGGGCTCCAGGACCCAGTACAGAACTTTAAATCTGAGAAAACAAACTTTTCTGCCATAAACCTTAGAGACCCTCATTCTGTGTAGGTGAGGAAACTTAGTTGATGCATATTTACCTTGCACAACCTTTCTAGCTAGACCCTCACAACATATGCAAAAGAAAAGATATATTGATGACATATAGGAAATGCTAGGTGGAAAGACACATTTTATTAAACACTACTTGTAATGCATCTAATATACTGTAAATGTTATTGAAAACTTATTTCTACCTAATTGTATATATTAATAGAATCATTTGATTGCTTTAACTACTTCCTGCCTGCACTAGAGCCAAAAGATGGCTACAGCACGGACTTCAAGTTCTGGAAGGGCGAACATTAATGTCCTCCTAGAACCCTGCCTTCCGCGTGCCCCCTGGGGCTTGCATCCAACATGCTCTGTGATTGGTGTCCTCTGAACACCGCAAATCGCAGTAAAGCATATCTCCCAACTTTTTGAGATGGGAACAATGGGACACCTATTAACATAAATATGTAGGCCTAGGACTCACACCCTACCGTGCCCCCTTAAAGGAGAATTATATAAAAAAAATGATTAGTTAAACTCACAAGTACTCTTTTTACCACAACAATTCTATTATACTGGCTATTGAAAATTACAAATTCAATCATTTAGAAATTGGATAAAAGGTTTAGCACTGGAAAACATTTTCTGAAAGATAAAAGTGCATTTTATATACAACTATATAGATCAGAGCAAAATAAGGGACAAATGAGGAGGAAAGAGGGACAGAGAGACTTTGTTCCAAATCAGGGACAGTCCCTTGAAATCAGGGACAGTTGGGAGCTTTGGTAAAGGACCAATCACAGCGGCCCCCCTACCGTGTGATCAGCTGTGTCCAATCACAGCTGATCACATGTAAACAGACTTGCTGGTATTCGTCATTCTTTTCCTCACATGCTGAGTCTGTGTGAGGAAAGGAGAGCTGTCAACTGGCAAGCCTGTCAGCACATTTTTGCACTGATAATTAGGACACTGATCATCCGTGCCCTGATTGTTAGTGCAACCCCACCATCAGTGCAGCCTATCAGTGTCTCTTTATCAGTGCAGCCTCATCAGCGCAAATCGGGGAACATTTACTTATTTTCAAAATTTCATAACAAACTAAGAAAAACGCTTTGTTTTTATTTCCACAATTTTCTGTCTTTTTTATTTTGTTTAGCAAAAAATGAAAAACCCAGTGGTGGTTAAATACCACCAAAAGAAAGCTCTATTTGTGTGAAATAATTGATAAAAATTGATACAGTTACGGGGGGCCGGATTTAAAGAAACTGCAGCTTCAAACCTCTATGACGTGTTTCAGTTTCGCCGCGTTCAAATCAATTAACTGGCGCTGCGGCGAATTGGCGAGTAAAACAGCAATAATGAATTCCGCCGTCAGCGGGATTCACTTACGATCGCGGCTTCGCCAATTCGCAAACTTATGTCTTCGTGCTTATAGCAGTTTCACA
The DNA here is from genome assembly GCF_965119305.1 of Pelophylax lessonae. NCBI lineage: Eukaryota > Metazoa > Chordata > Amphibia > Anura > Ranidae > Pelophylax > Pelophylax lessonae. The sequence continues at coordinate 215,508,856 of NC_138775.1, read as the reverse complement.
TAGCGATGTGGGCTAGTGGATTAGTGCACACATCACATGTCTGTAATTCATCTCCCTCTGCTGTAGGTTCGAGGCTTACCATCTCCACCTACTTTTTTTATTTTCTTTTTTTGTTTATATTGCTAAAATGTAACGGATTACATCATATATATTGCTAAATAATGTTACACTCAGAAGCGCTTGCAAGCTTACACCATTTTAAGTGTTTTTTTGATCTTGTCTGTGTGTCGAATCGATCTTATGAAGGAAAGTACCAAAGGCAAGTGACCAAACCCCTACCCTACTTCAGGGCAAGATGAAACCTCACAATTTTACCATGGTCTTCTTCCCACATTCCATACAATGTTTAGTTCTTTAGCTATATGTGCTTTTTAGCCTTAACACACTCCATTTTTTCCACCATACAGCTTTATTCTGCACAATAGCTAAGTGCTTTGCAACTTCACTGCAGTTCACAACGTCATGGGTTCAAATCACATCACTACACTTGGGATCTCTTTTCACTCTCATTTTTTTAAACAGTTTTTTTAAACTATCTTGAATTTGGGGGGGGAGGGGGGTGTCCTACCCAAATTTCAAGCACATCAATGGAAACAACACAATTTTGATTTTATGAGTGTGGTCCTAGTTTTATCGAGATGCAATTCTTTACATATTTACCATGGTTCTTACAATTTCTTGACCAATAAACATAGGTGTCTGATATTGGACTCTCTCCATATTTCAACAACACAGGCCCTCATAGTCCAACACTACATTTGCCTCACACCTCAACACAACACTGATACATCCCTACTCTACATTACAACCCCTCACATCACCAGTACAAGCAGCATGCTAAGTGCAAAACTCCGGCCTTGGCAGCTTAATGGGCCATACACTAACAATTTGTCTAGACTTTTTCCTGTAGACTTAACCAAACCATATAATAGAAGCTCAAACCTCAACACTTTCAATTTGGATGCAATCAGGCAGGCCCTTGCACTACATAGAAAATGTCAATCGGAAGGATAAAGTCTTCTCTAAATCTTACAGTGTGGATGGCCCTTTTGTCTGTAGGCACCCACACAAAACAAAAAAACACATGTTCAATTCTAATGTATTTATTTATTTGAGAATGACAGCAGAAGGAGGGATGCAGCAAAAGAATATTGTCACTCTCCAGTCCGTGTGCCTTTACAGCGCCAGACCACGATCTTTGCTCCATGGCTACGGGATTCTGATGTCTTCCACAACTTCCGGCAGAGTTCAGAATCCATTCTGCACCTCTACCAGCTCATAGGGGACAGGCATGGCAAGGTTGCTGGGCAGCTTCCAAGCCACTTTCGAAGTTCCAGGGTGTTCATGTTGGTCATTGGCCATGTGCCTTACCAAATATCCACTGACCACAAAAGAAAATGAGTGGAGTCCATCAAGGTGGGTTTCTACCACCTACACCCGCAAGCAGTACCACTCCTGGAAAAATAAAACAAAGGATAAGACATTTCATTATGAAAATCACATCTTAATGCCTGTTTGCTTCATTCTGAACTTCATTTAATTTCGACATCACGAGTGAAATAACACATTTTATGCCAACTTACACAAACCAGAAATCATTAATGTAAACATTTGAATACACACCTGTGACGCCAGACAGCCCATCACCACAGGCTTCCCATGGTACGTGCCATGATTCCAAGATGTTGATGTTCTGGAAAATTACAACACCATAAGATACCAAGCAGCCGTTCATGTTATCAATAACTACACAGGTGGCATAGACACAAATAAACACCTGCCAGCTCTTCTCAGCCCTTTACACTATTCACAATACCAACATGTTTATGGTTAGAGGTGCATGTTTTTGCTCAAGTAACACAATTTTACCAATGTTGACTACACTTTATCTACAATGGCAAGTGTCATTGGCAGATGATAATCACCCTCTGTCTCCCTGTGAGTGGCACCTCTGCTAACTAGCTAATTAATACACATGCCCTATCTTGACCGGTTACAGTACTTACATGTAAAGTGGCTAGCAACCAGGGTATTCCGGGTGGCCATACCGGCAGCGGTGCTCCGCCGCCTGGGGGCCGCCGGCTGACGGACCTCTGGCTCCCTCTCCTCCGTCAGCTCCCAAGAATCATCCCGGGCAACGCACATGTTGTGCAACACGCAGCACGCCAGGATGATCTTGGAAGCCTTTGTAGGTGTCAGAGAAACAGCCATGCTGCAACTGGCGACTCTGCCAGTACTTCTAATGGCCGCAATGGACTCAGGCCATAGACTCATTGTCAGTGAAATGGCTGTGCTGCAAACTGGCAACTTTGCCAGTACTTCCCATGGCCGCAATGGACTCAGGCCATAGACTAATTCACTGGCCTATAAAAGGGCTCTGCTCAGCCCATCAGATTGCTGGATTGTCTTCAGCTCTTCCTGTTTCCTGTGCATTGCTACTTCCTGGATTCCAGTTTGACCCGGCTTGTTCCTGACCTGTCTGCTCTCTCTCCTGGCTTTGACCCTCGGCTCCGTCTGACCATCCCTGCTCCAGTTTGGCTCTCCCGTTATCTGATCTCGGCTTGGCTCACGGACTTGCTTCCTGTCTACCTGCCCTCCAGTACCTGATCTTGGCTTCTCCACGGACTTGTCTGCTTCTGGCTTTCCTACTATACGTTTGGCTTGCACCTGTTGCAGCTTCCTGTGTTTGACCCCCGGCCGGTCTTACACCTACTGCCTGGTTGTTCCTGGTTCCTCCTTGGACTGTCCGGTGTATTCCTGCCCAGCACTCTGCTAGAGACCGCCTGTCTACCATCTGGACTCTGCCGGCAACCAGTGCTTCTGTGGGCGCTACACCCTCTGTCTCAACCCCAGGGGTGTGCCGCACTCAGCCGCAAGGGGAGCCCTCTCTGCATCTCGGCCTCGGATCAGGTTCGTGACAGTACAATCCAGCCATGTCAGAGGCCGACAGAGGTGCTTCCCCAATTGAGGCTTTGTGCCAGCAAGTCACCGCCCTCACTCAGGCAGTGCAAAGACTCCAGGAGGGTTATTTTCAGTTGGAAGGTCGCCTGCAACACCTGGCCGTTTCGCCTCCTACAGACTCCAATCAATCGCCTGCCAGCACCTCTTCATCCCCGTTACCACAAGGACATGCTAGCTCCGCCCACTCCATGCTAGTCCCGCCTCCTGAACCACGAGTACCCACGCCTGAGCGATTTTCTGGATATAGAAAGAAGTTCAGGGCCTTTAAGAACGCCTGCTTGCTATACTTGGCCTTGCAACCCCGGACCTTTTCTCTGGACTCTGTGAAAGTGGGGTTCATCATCTCTTTGCTGTCTGAAGAACCCCAAACCTGGGCTCATAACTTAATGGAACAGAAGAGCCCTGTTCTGGACTCTGTGGACACATTCTTTGAGGCTATGGCTCAGCTTTACGACGACCCCCAGCGCACGGCCACCGCAGAGGTCGCCCTACACTCCCTGCTGCAGGGCAAGCGCCCAGTGGAGGACTACACGGTTGAATTCCGTAAATGGTCTGCTGACACTGATTGGAATGAGGCTGCTCTCAAGTATCAGTTTCGCCAAGGACTTTCTGAGACATTAAAAGATGAGCTGGCTCGAGTGGAGACCCCCGCTACCCTTGAGGGTCTCATACAACTCGCCATTCAACTTGATAGACGTCTGCGGGAGCGACGCTCGGAGCGTCTCCAAACATTCCGGCCTACCTGGATGCTTCCCAAGATCTCTTCTGCTTCACCTGCACCTCCGGTCTCTTCCCCCATGGCAGCATCTGAAGGGGAACCTATGCAGCTGGGCCTGGTCCGTTCCTCCCTGACTCCTGATGAGAGACTACGACGTCGGCAGGCCAACCTATGCCTCTACTGCGGCGGGGCTGGACATTTTCTTCGGAACTGCCCCGTGAGACCCAGTAAGCCTTACTCTCAGCCCCCATTTAACTGCCGAGTTTCTGAGCTTTCGCTCTCTCACCTTATTCTCCCGGTCTCCTTACAGGTGGCAGAAGGGGAGGTCCAACTTCGAGCCATCGTTGACTCCGGGGCCTGCAGCTGTTTTCTGGACATTTCTTTGGCCAAGAGACTCCATATTCCTCTTTTCCCTAAGACACAAAGGCTCGAGGTCCATCTCGCCGATGGGTCCCTACCCAGTTCCGGACCAGTTATCCTAGAGACTGGACCCATCCTCACCACAGCAGACTCCAGTCATCAGGAGTTCATCCGTTTTGATGCCCTTTGTTCCCCCATGTTTCCCATCATACTGGGACTTCCTTGGCTGCAAGCCCATAACCCCCAAATCGATTGGGCCAAGAAGGAACTCAACTTTTCTTCTGCCTACTGTCAGCAGCATTGCTTCCCTCAAAGACCTAGTGGGCCTGCTAGTTGCTTGTCTGTTCAACCAACACCTGAGCCACTCCTGGATATCCCACCTGCTTACCAGGACTTCAGGGACGTCTTTGACAAGAAAAAAGCAGAGGTCCTTCCTCCCCATCGGCCTTACGATTGCCCTATAGAAATGCTTCCCGGAGCCGAGATCCCGTTTGGAAGGATATTCCCCCTTTCTGAAAAGGAACTGGAGGCCCTACGGGTCTATATCGATGAAAATTTGAAAAAGGGGTTTATTCGCCCATCTTCTTCTCCTGCAGGTGCTGGTATATTCTTTGTGGAAAAGAAAGATGGCACCTTGAGACCCTGTGTGGACTATAGAGAGCTGAATAAGGTCACTATCAAAAACCGGTATCCGCTCCCCCTTGTCCCCGAACTCTTCCAGAGGTTCCGGACCGCCCAACTCTTTACCAAGTTAGACCTGCGGGGAGCTTATAACCTTGTCCGGATACGGGAGGGAGACGAGTGGAAGACCGCATTCAGAACTCGTTTTGGACATTATGAATACCTAGTCATGCCCTTCGGCCTGTGTAATGCCCCAGCCACATTCCAGCACCTGGTAAATGATATCTTTCGGGAGTTTCTTGACCACTTCGTCATCGTATACCTTGACGATATCCTCATTTTTTCTGCCTCACTGGAACTCCATCGGGTTCACGTTAAAAAAGTCCTTTCTACCTTGAGAAAACACGGACTCTATGCCAAGGCGGAGAAGTGTGACTTTGAAAAGGGGTCCATCCAGTTTTTGGGACTCATTATTTCCACCGATGGGATCGCTATGGACCCACAAAAAGTGAAAGCGATCCTAGATTGGCCTGCTCCTTGTGACAAGAAAGGCGTTCAGAGATTCGTAGGCTTTGCTAATTTTTACAGGCGTTTTGTGAAAAATTTTTCTTCCATCATCTCCCCCATCACCCAGTTAACCCGCCATCAGTCCCGATTTCTGTGGTCTCAAGAGGCCCAATTGGCATTTGACAAACTTAAACAGCTGTTTATTTCTGCACCCGTCCTACAACACCCTGATCCGGCTCTGCCCTATGTGTTGGAGGTTGATGCCTCGGAAGTGGCCACCGGGGCAATCCTGTCGCAACGTCAAGGGCCCAAATCTCTTCTCCATCCTGTGGCCTTCTTTTCTAGGAAAATGTCACCTCCAGAGAAGAATTATGACGTTGGCGACCGAGAACTGTTGGCCATTAAATTTGCACTAGAAGAGTGGAGATATCTATTGGAAGGAGCCACTCATCCTATTATGATCTTCACGGACCACAAAAACTTGGAGTACCTCAGGACTGCCAAACGGTTGAGACCCAGACAAGCCCGATGGGCGCTGTTTTTCTCCAGGTTTAACTTCCATATTTCTTATCGACCTGGCTCCAAGAATGGAAAAGCAGATGCTCTCTCCCGGATGTTTCCGGATACCCCAGAAACAGCAGAACCTGATACCATCCTTTCTGCCCATAATTTTCTCCTTATCCAGCCTGACCTGATGACGGCACTCCGACAGGCCTCAGCCCTTCGCTTGGATCCTGAAGTACCCTCCCTGAAAAAACAGGAAGGGTTGCTGTGGCATCAGGATAAAATCTTTGTCCCTCCCCAAGTAAGACCTCAAGTTCTTAAAATATTTCATGACAGTAAACTTGCTGGGCATTTTGGGGTGCGGAAGACCTCGGAGCTTATCCAACGCTCTTTTTGGTGGCCCAACCTTGGGCAGGATTGCAAGGATTACATCGGCTCTTGTACCATCTGCCAACGTAACAAGGGGTCAAGTACCAAGACTTGGGGTTTGCTAAGACCACTTCCCATTCCTGAGCAACCATGGAAAAAGATATCTATGGACTTTATTGTTGAACTACCCCCTTCAGAAGGATTTTCCACCATCTTGGTGGTAGTGGATCGCCTTTCCAAAATGGCCCATTTTCTACCCATGGTTGGCACACCTTCAGCCCTGGACACAGCCAACATATTCATAAGGGAGATAGTCAGGCTACATGGCCTTCCAGACAACATTATCTCAGATAGAGGAGTGCAATTTACCTCCAGGTTCTGGAGGGATCTCTGTAAATCCCTGTCCATTGAAGTTTCTCTTTCTTCTGCATACCATCCTCAGAGCAATGGGCAAACAGAGAGGACTAATCAAACTTTAGAACAATACTTACGATGCTTTTGCACCTGTTCCCAAGACGACTGGGTCTCGCTCCTCCCCTGTGCGGAATTTGCTTACAACAATTCTCTTCATGCATCCACCAACCAGTCCCCTTTCTGGGCAAATTATGGATTTCATCCCTCCTTTCTGCCTAACACCCTTCCGGAAGCATCAGTTCCTGCTGTCCAAGATCGGATCAGCTTCATTCAAACCAACTATCAAACCCTACAGGAAGCCATGCGTAAAGCCCAGGAGGACTATAAACGGTTTCATGACTGTAAAAGAAAGAAGGGTCCGAATCTCAAGATTGGAGACAAAGTCTGGCTGTCAGCCTTGAACCTTAAACTTTCATGCCCATCCAGGAAGCTCGGGCCAAGGTTCATTGGTCCGTTTGAAGTCAAGAGGGTGATCAATCCTGTGGCTTTTGAGCTGGCACTTCCCGACTCCTTTAAGGTACACCCAGTTTTCCATATCTCCTTACTCAAACCAGTTGTCCCCAGTCCATTTCCTGGGAGAGACGAGCTACCTCCACCTCCTGTCTTGATCGAAGGGGAGACGGAATTTGAAGTTGAGTCCATACTGGATTGCCGAAAGAAAGGGAGACAAACTCAGTATCTTATTAAATGGAAAGGTTACCCCCCTGAAGACAATTCCTGGGAACCCGCTAGTAACCTGCATGCCCCCAGGCTGGTACAGGAATTCCACAGGAGATTCCCGGGAAGCGTGGCCCGGTTGGGCATCCGGAGGCTGCCCCTTGGGGGGGGGCACTGTCAGAGAAACAGCCATGCTGCAACTGGCGACTCTGCCAGTACTTCTAATGGCCGCAATGGACTCAGGCCATAGACTCATTGTCAGTGAAATGGCTGTGCTGCAAACTGGCAACTTTGCCAGTACTTCCCATGGCCGCAATGGACTCAGGCCATAGACTAATTCACTGGCCTATAAAAGGGCTCTGCTCAGCCCATCAGATTGCTGGATTGTCTTCAGCTCTTCCTGTTTCCTGTGCATTGCTACTTCCTGGATTCCAGTTTGACCCGGCTTGTTCCTGACCTGTCTGCTCTCTCTCCTGGCTTTGACCCTCGGCTCCGTCTGACCATCCCTGCTCCAGTTTGGCTCTCCCGTTATCTGATCTCGGCTTGGCTCACGGACTTGCTTCCTGTCTACCTGCCCTCCAGTACCTGATCTTGGCTTCTCCACGGACTTGTCTGCTTCTGGCTTTCCTACTATACGTTTGGCTTGCACCTGTTGCAGCTTCCTGTGTTTGACCCCCGGCCGGTCTTACACCTACTGCCTGGTTGTTCCTGGTTCCTCCTTGGACTGTCCGGTGTATTCCTGCCCAGCACTCTGCTAGAGACCGCCTGTCTACCATCTGGACTCTGCCGGCAACCAGTGCTTCTGTGGGCGCTACACCCTCTGTCTCAACCCCAGGGGTGTGCCGCACTCAGCCGCAAGGGGAGCCCTCTCTGCATCTCGGCCTCGGATCAGGTTCGTGACAGTAGGAGAGTACAGGAGTTCACCCCCAGGCCGGGCCAAGCAGAGAAACCGGGACTTGAGAAGACCTATGGTCAACTCAATGATACTCCGGCTTCTCCGCAAGGCCCTGTTGTAATTCCTCTCTGCTGGGCCCTGGGGGTACCTGATTGGAGCCATCAGCCACGTCAGCTGCGGGTAACCAGCATCCCCTGAAAAATAAGAAAAATATACATTAGTTCTTCCTATCATGTGACTTTAGATGACTCCTCAAAATGGGAGACAATTAGGCATTTTACTAAACAACCTGCTCGTCTGTTTGCAAAAAATCATATGAAACATCTCAACTCTGTCTAACTGCCTAAATCACTAATACAAATGGGAAAAAGGACACACAAAGTGGTGGGTTTCTCTTGCAAGTTACAACTTGGCCCCTATTCTGTTCCTATTACATTAGCCTAGGTCTTACTTTTGGAATATATCTGCAACTAGAGTGAGGAAACCAATATTGACTCACTTATGCAAAGTACTTTGGGGATATGGCAATACCATTGGAATCATTTGTAGGTTTTCTTTGGGTGGCTAGAGGACACCATTTACACATTGGTTAACCACCTTCATTGGACTCAAAGACAACTTTGCAAATCTTTCTTTTGTGAGCTGCTAAGCTGCTGATCTGGTTGTGTGTGAACAGCCTGACAACTAATAACACATCCATTTTAGGTAGGCTTTGCTTAAATCAGGGTGTACACCGATGTAGCTTATTCCTATGTCTATGTAATCTTACAGTTTATGTTGTTAAGACAAAATACTTTACCAATAAGCCACCCTTCGGGCATTTGTCCACTTTCAAACACCTCGTACAGAGTACTTGTTCTTAACATACTGGAATCATGGCACGACCCTGGGTGACCAGTGTTGACACTCATGATGCGCTGTTTGGCGTCACACACTAATTGGACGTTCACAGAGTGGTACTGCTTGCGGTTCCGGTATTCACTTTCGTGGCTCCTTGGGGGCCTAATGGCTATGTGGGTGCCATCGATTGCCCCTAGGATTTGCGGCATGTGTGCCCGCCGGTAGAAACCCAACTTGACTTCATTCCACTCATTTTCATTCTGTGGCCAGTGGATAAAATTGGGCACTATATCCACTATGGCATTAATGACCAACATGAACACCCTTGAAACTGTGGGCTGGCTAATGCCCATGATACTTCCCGAAGTGGCTTGGAAGCTGCCACGCCCTAAAATATACAAAGTGGCCAGCAATCTGGCCATGCCGGGCACCGCATGGCCGCGCTGTGTGTCCGGGTCAATTTTCTCTGCTATGAGCTGGTAGAGGTGTAGAATAGTTCCTCGCTCGAGCCGGAACTTCCTCCTGACATCAGAATCCCGCAGCTTGTCCAAATAGATCCTTGGAGCAAAAATGCGTGGCTGGCGAGGTAAGGGCACACGGACTGGAGGTGCTGCTGCTGGAGGTGCTGCTGCTGCTGCTGCTGCAGCTTCCCCACCTTCTGCTGCCTCCTGTGCCAGGGCCTCCTCAAACAAGGCACCAATAAATGCCAGCATTGCACCATCTAATGCGTCTGGGATATCGTCCTCCATTTTGAACGCGCAAATTCGCGAATGCGCAGATATATATAGAAACGGCCGCTAATTATCACACCTGTGAGCCAGCTATAAAAGGAGCACATGGCCAATATGGCTGCTGGATGTTATAGATCGATGTTTCTTATGTGCTAGCAAGACCCTGTGACCCACAACCTACATTATCTGGAGGTAAGACAATTGTATCTCTCTCTCCCAAAAAAAAGGAAGGAGACAATTTGTACTTATCTTGGGTGTGCTTAAGTTGTCTATGGTGAATCCCCTCCAACCCACAATAGCTTGGGAACCCCTCAAGTGTCTTTTAATCATTGGCAGTTGGCCCCATGTGCATGTGGTTTGGACATGTGTTTTCTCATGTTTGTTAAAGGTGTGCAGTCTAGATTTGGCATCTAAACCTGCCCCCTTACCTTCCCAGCTTCCAAAGACACCATTTTTGCTTTCCTGATAACTGTAATTTATTATGTGCACGTATGTAGGTCATGCGATTTCTCATGTATGTTTAATGTTTGCAGCCTCCTTTTGCCTATAAAGGATTACACCACCACCACCACCACCACTGTGTTTGTGACATTAGGTAAGTGTTTGGAGGGCCTCGTGTGATTTGTACCCCTATGCGTTTTCTTATGTGTTTTTTTTGTACATTTCTTTGCAGCCTCTTCTGCTCTTTGCCACCACCACCACCACCACCACCACCACCACCACCACCACCACTACTGTGTTTGTGCCATTAGGTAAGTGTTTGGAGGGCCTCGTGTGATTTGTACCCCTATGCGTTTTCTTATGTGTATTTTTTGTACATTTCTTTGCAGCCTCTTCTGCTCTTTGCCACCACCACCACCACCACCACCACCACCACCACTACTGTGTTTGTGCCATTAGGTAAGTGTTTGGAGGGCCTCGTGTGATTTGTACCCCTATGTGTTTTCTTATGTGTATTTTTTGTACATTTCTTTGCAGCCTCTTCTGCTCTTTGCCACCACCACCACCACCACCACCACCACCACTGTGTTTGTGCCATTAGGTAAGTGTTTGGAGGGCCTCGTGTGATTTGTACCCCTATGCGTTTTCTTATGTGTTTTTTTTGTACATTTCTTTGCAGCCTCTTCTGCTCTTTGCCACCACCACCACCACCACCACCACCACTACTGTGTTTGTGCCATTAGGTAAGTGTTTGGAGGGCCTCGTGTGATTTGTTCCCCTATGCGTTTTCTTATGTGTATTTTTTGTACATTTCTTTGCAGCCTCTTCTGCTCTTTGCCACCACCACCACCACCACCACTGTGTTTGTGCCATTAGGTAAGTGTTTGGAGGGCCTCGTGTGATTTGTACCCCTATGCGTTTTCTTATGTGTATTTTTTGTACATTTCTTTGCAGCCTCTTCTGCTCTTTGCCACCACCACCACCACCACCACTGTGTTTGTGCCATTAGGTAAGTGTTTGGAGGGCCTCGTGTGATTTGTACCCCTATGCGTTTTCTTATGTGTATTTTTTGTACATTTCTTTGCAGCCTCTTCTGCTCTTTGCCACCACCACCACCACCACCACCACCACCACCGTGTTTGTGCCATTAGGTAAGTGTTTGGAGGGCCTCGTGTGATTTGTACCCATATGCGTTTTCTTATGTGTTTTTTTTTTTTCCTTTTCTTTGCAGCCTCTTCTGCTCTTTGCCCACTACTACCACCACCACCACGACCAAGTCTGTTTGTGCCATTAGGTAAGTGTGTTCTGTAACTGTTCACTAATTATACTGTATATGAAGAGCAATCTGCAAATCCTGTTTTTTCTGTTTTCTCTTTTGTCATTTCAGATTTAGGAGTTTGGGGCTCTTTGCTGCTGCTGGACAGCCAGATTCTCTGCCCACCTCGTGCTCCCATGGCCCCACCCACTGGAAGGATGAGAAGGGCCAGGGGGGCCAGGGGGGCCAGGGGGGCCAGGGGGGGCAGGGGGGGCAGGGTGGGCAGATCGTCTGGCTCTGGTGTGAGGGAGGCTCCAGCTGTATCCATGAGGGAGTCCACCATCCCCATCCCGGAGGAGGAAGCCGGGGGAGGTGTTAACACACCAAGTGGACAAGCTGGCTCTTCTGACAGTAGTCCTGGAGCGGGTCCGTCCACCAGAGTCAGCTTGTCCACATTACCCCGGCTTCCCCGTTTCACCCACAATCAGTGCTGTGCCCTGGTCCACGCCTATATGGCCAGATATCAGGCGATACATGGGACCAGGGCCGCGTCTTACTCAGTAACAGAGAAGAACAGATTGTGGGATGAAATCCGGGATGCTGTAAATGCACTGGGTGAAGCACCTCGCCACCGTGACAGTGTGCGGAAGAAGGTCAACGACATCTGTGGGTCCGTTCGGAAGAAGCTAATTGCATGGGCTGCGGAGGGTCTTTATGACCGTCAAGGTCGGCTGGATGAACGTGCACGAAGTTCTCTCTGGGATTATCAATTACCTTTCTTGAACATCATAGGACCCGATACCATCTTTCCCAGAGAGGACTTAGATTCGGATGCTTTGCACCGAGGTAGGATATTATCTTGGATGTCAATTGTGTGAGTTGTTTGGAAAAGATTAACTACTATCCTATGTGTGACATTAAGAGAATGTGATACTTGCCCTTCCAATTGTCCTTTTTTTGTTTTCCCCAACCTGCAATTTGTTCATCTGTAGCACGGATCTCAGCCCCTCCACAGCCCATGCAGCTTGGCGAACCAGACGGACTCACAGGTGTTGACATCAGTGCTGACCCTCCTCCTGGTAGGTCCAATATCATACTGTGCCAAACAATGTAGATGTTTTTTTTTGGCCAAGATAGCTCATATTGCTATGTCCTTTACAGAAGATCCGCAGCAGGGAACACACCCAGTGCAGCTAGGCCTGGAGGAAGGTGTTGGTATGTCTAGTCAAATAATGTTTTTTTGAATCTTATTAACCCCATTAACACACATGTTTTTTCTTAGGAAAGAGTGTTGCCTTTTAGATGTTTACCCTGCAAAACACAGTTGACAGCATTAATGGGTGCCGTCATTAGTAGGCAGACCAAGCCTTCTTAACCTTTGGGAGGGTTTAGCAAGTGTCCTATGAGCCCAGGAAAGCACTTTTGAATGTTTGGCCTCAATGCTTCATTCATGAAGCTAGGAGGGCAATCTGGCCATAATCATTACTGACTAAGGTTATGTACTAAACATGTTTTTTTTTTTTTTTTTTTAAAAGAACATCAGGCCCCTCTTGACGTTGCAGCTGGAGTTGGATCAGGAGCTGGCGACGATTCTGCATCCAGTGCTGTGGTATGTGATATAAGGGAACAAGGTGCACATGTAACATTTCAATGGTAGCATTGATTTTGGACTAGATGTGGCTTACATTGTGTGTGTTAAATTAGTGCTATGACATTCTGACGATGCACCAGCACAACAAGAGTTCTATCTTGAACATCAGGGAATTATGTTATAATTTGGTGTGCCACTAATGTTCCAAAAACATCCAGGATCTTTAAAGTCCGGCCCGTCTTTGATTTTCCAGGTCCAAATTCATGGGTATCGTTTGGTTGGGTTGTCCTGTAGCCGATTGATGGCAAGATTTTAGACAACATACGTAGATGTATAAACTCATTGGTGTAGTAACAGATTTACCAAAAGCATAAACAACCTACCACACCAGGGTTAATTGGGAACACCTTCATGTTGATTCTTTTTTGCCTTTGTCATATTAGTCACACCAATATAATATGTACCCATTATCAGAAGTGTTGCTAGCTTGGATAATCTTACAATGAACAAGTACTCATTAGAAGCACATCAAACTTTTCAACGTTCTGCTTGGGGTGTTAAGTTGTCAAACTAATCTGAAATATTTAGTCATGATGTTTGATAATGATTTGGTCTATTTCTTCTGCTTTCAGGTAGCCTTAGATGCAGAGGGATTGTCACCTACCCAACTTCGTCCATCTATGCTGGATGTAGCCGAGAGGCTGCTTGATGAGTATCAGGTCCAAAATGAGTTAAGGAGGCGTACTCAGCAATCTACTGAGGCAGTACGTCTGCTCGGGCTCATACAGGAATCTGTAGCAACAATGGTACAGGTTCACCAGGATATGTTACAGGTTCAACAGGATATGCGTAACAGCTTGGTAAGTTTAGCAGACCAGCATCAACGGGATCGGCAAAGTGTTGACACTCAGGTGCTGGCCACACGCCAATGCCTGTTTGGATCTGAAGATGCCCCATTGGCAGAGCCCTCCCAAACATCTCACTCACCTGCCACTGCAGGTTGTGGTAGTGGGAGGGTAATGCCAGTGTTGGCCACTTGTCAGGCAGCTGGGGATGGGACAATTCCTCCTGTAGCCACTCCTAGCACTTCACACTCCGTTCGGACTCCCACACCCCTCAATGAGCAATCCTCCTGCACAACCTCAATGCGCACTGGTTCCACAGTACCCCTTCCACCTGACTACATTCCCTCCACACCTTTATCACTTCACTCCTCCCCAGGCCGTTCTTCTTTTTTGTCACCAATGCGACATGTCGTTTGCCCCCGCACCGTGGACCACAACAAACAATCAACCACCACTCCCCACACATCTTCACAACCCTTGCACCACCAGCAGCATCAAATAGCCTTGGAGCAGCAACGATCCCATCTCATGGTAATGGCACACGTTGCCCAAATGCTTAGGCTGACCCCAGAGCAGATGACACTATTGGCCGAACATCTTCTGTCTGGGACATTTCCAACGTTCAACACCCTGCATCATCAGCAGCCTCAGACAGAAGATATGATCCTAATGGGCCACTTGAGCACAACTCTACAGTTAACCCCAGACCAGATGGAACTCTTGGCACACCATTTGATGGCAGGAAACTTAACAATGCTCACCACACTGCTTCAGGCACGACCACCAACTTGATTTTTTGTTTTTTTGTTTAATTTGGTTTAGTTTTGTAAATGATTTACATTGGCCAATTTTTTGGGCCATTTTTTTTTTTAATTTGAGGGTGGCACAATATGATTTATTATAGTGCTTCTTTTGGGGATGAAATTAAATTTTATGCAAAATGATTAGTTTGTGTTTGCTCTTTGGTTTTTTAGGAGTGTTGGTGGCCAAGTAATGGCCCTGGTTAATGTAGGCATTTATACACACGTGCTTCTCTATCTCCAAACATATGATTTCATGTAAATTTAGATAACTCAATGTTCACATAACGACCCAAGAAAAGGTCTCCCTTCAAATGTAGCTTCAAAACAAGTCTCAAGGCTAACATAAACCAAAGCCAACATACTAACAATTACAGACCACACCACTCAAGTAAACAAATACAACACAAAAGACATTCGATGTGTACACCAAAAAGAAAACTTGGGTAATAAAATAAATGTTTTAATAACACATGTGGGTGTCTACCAACTGTAGCGTACAAAAAATATATTACAATATATAATAGAATGAACTAAATTGCCAATGTAACATTTGTGTTGCAAAGAGCAACATACTTAAATTTAATTTAGATAAACATTTTAAACATTTTTTATGTTTTGACATCATTTTTTGGAAGGTTTTCACAAAAACAATTCTTTTTTGTAAACATTTGTGGTTTTGTCGGTTGCCATAAAAACAACAAGGCTTTTTTGTAAACATTTGTGGTTTTGTCCGTTGCCATAAAAACAACAAGGCTTTTTTGTAAACATTTGTGGTTTTGTCCGTTGCCATAAAAACAACAAGGCTTTTTTGTAAACATTTGTGGTTTTGTCCGTTGCCATAAAAACAACAAGGCTTTTTTGTAAACATTTGTGGTTTTGTCGGTTGCCATAAAAACAACAAGGCTTTTTTGTAAACATTTGTGGTTTTGTCGGTTGCCATAAAAACAACAAGGCTTTTTTGTAAACATTTGTGGTTTTGTCCGTTGCCATAAAAACAACAAGGCTTTTTTGTAAACATTTGTGGTTTTGTCCGTTGCCATAAAAACAACAAGGCTTTTTTGTAAACATTTGTGGTTTTGTCCGTTGCCATAAAAACAACAAGGCTTTTTTGTAAACATTTGTGGTTTTGTCCGTTGCCATAAAAACAACAAGGCTTTTTTGTAAACATTTGTGGTTTTGTCCGTTGCCATAAAAACAACAAGGCTTTTTTGTAAACATTTGTGGTTTTGTCCGTTGCCATAAAAACAACAAGGCTTTTTTGTAAACATTTGTGGTTTTGTCCGTTGCCATAAAAACAACAAGGCTTTTTTGTAAACATTTGTGGTTTTGTCCGTTGCCATAAAAACAACAAGGCTTTTTTGTAAACATTTTTTTTTTGGTTGCCAAAAACAAGGCTTTTTTTTTTTATTTTTTTTTTTGGGTCCCAAAAAAAGGGTTTTTTTTTAATTTTTATATTTTTTTTGGTTGCCAAAAACAAGGCTTTTTTTTTTTTTTTTTTTTTTTTTGGGTCCCAAAAAAAGGGTTTTTTTTAAATTTTTATATTTTTTTTGGTTGCCAAAAACAAGGCTTTTTTTTTTTATTTTTGGGTCCCAAAAAAAGGGTTTTTTTTTAAACTGTTTTTGATTTTTTTGTTAGATTTTTGTTTATAATGGGCAACAATTACAAATGTGACATTTCTTTGTGTTGCAACGTGCAACATAAGTAAACAA
Source organism: Pelophylax lessonae (assembly GCF_965119305.1). Taxonomy (NCBI): domain Eukaryota; kingdom Metazoa; phylum Chordata; class Amphibia; order Anura; family Ranidae; genus Pelophylax; species Pelophylax lessonae. The sequence continues at coordinate 215,492,635 of NC_138775.1, read as the reverse complement.
ACCACAAAAAAAAAATACTAGGATCTTTTTAAAGGTGTGACATTCCTAACGAATGGCTCCTTAGGGTCTGGATCCACGCCACAAAGGTGTTCCAAATATAGAATTCGGTCTCCGCACCACCTCATATAATCCAGGAGGACCTCGTAGGTGAGGTGGGTGTGCCCTGGGTAGAAAAAAACATGACAATTAGTTTTAGGCAAAATGATCCAAACAAGGATTGTAATTAATGTGCCTCAACAAATATGCTTAGGAGTCTATTGGTTGGCTTTTATCAACACTCTGAAGCAAATATGCTAAATTGCTGTTGTAAACCTTAAACTCAAACTTTCACAGCAAATTGTTCAAAAGGTTACATAAGATGGCTTGGAATGTTAGTAGCAGTTCCACCAAAGCTAAGTAAAATGCTTTTCTGCATGTAAACACAAGCAATCATTTTGAAGAATGTAAGGTGTTTTGGGTTCAATTGGTCAACACGATACATGTGCACACATTTATCTCTATCACCATTGGAATCTGTGGAGCGTTCTCTCTCACTCTTACTGTCTATAGATTGAACCTGACACATAGTAGAGACTCACCCTTAGGAATTTTGAGGGCCAGTTCTGGACGGAGCAGATGTGTCTGCTCCCCTGATCTCCTTTCCGCCATCCCAGCTGTGTTAAGAGAGAAGAAAAAGTTTATCAACAAATGGACTCACGCTAACTGTAGGTTACGCAGTCATGAAAACGCTCTAACACCCACTCATTACCCCTCCACATTTCCCTGAAAGTTTTATTTAGACATTGATATGGTGGTGATGCAGATTTGTACAGTGCAAGCGTCATTCTTCTGGGTGAAGCTTGTAGCGTTAAGGATACGTACTCCCTGCTTTTGTGCTGATTGTGTTTTTCTGATGTTTTTGGTGCCTCAGCCCTGCCTGTTCTAAGTGTTGGAAACATATCATTTTGGGAGGGCTGCGGAAAACTAATCAGGTTAGACTTACACTCTCTAGGTTTTTGGGGACAAGAGAAATAACAATCCTCCTTTTTACATGGCCCCTGTACACACCTCTAGGCACCTCCCTCCTGTTGTTTGACCCCACAGCAGGCAGCTTGCTATGGAGGCACATGAGATGAAGCCAAGCACCCTGTGCCTGTTCAGGCACTAGGCTGTGAGCCAGCCTTGCCCCCCTCCCTTCCAATGGTCTCAATGATTAGGAGTGACAGCATCAGGAGGCAATATTGGCATGCTGTCACCTCAGTTAAGGAGGAGGGGGAGTCTGTTCCAGACAAGTATTAGTGCAAAAATTTGGACCGTAAAAAATGGTCCCAGTAAGTCTTAGGGGGAATATGCACACCTATCACTTGGAATACTAATGCATAGAATGCATTCACATAAAGAACCCGCTGCCTTTAGAACAACTTGAAGCCTGAGCGGGGACATACACAGTTAGCATTTCTCCACTTACTAAGTAGACACATTACTGGAAAAGCACACAACTTACCATCATCAGGTTTTTTTGGGGCCCCTGAAGTGGATGGCGTGGCTGGCTCTGGAGAAACTGCACAAAAAGAACACAAATTGTGAACTGGAATGTGGTACATTACCGAGGAAGAGTATTTATGAAAGATTGACAAACACACATTTTCAGTGTTGACTAAATCAGGACATGATTAAATTACAATGTCCCCTAAAAATTTACAAGTACAAAGCACACCATTTCCAATGTAGAGAAACTAACACCAATTTAGAATAGGGTGGCTTGAGATAACTTACAAAAGATAACATGTCCTGTAAAGCTCCCCAAAACCACCTTTCAAACATGAAGGTTAAGCAAGAGTGTTTCATGACCAACCTTCCTGTCACATATAGCAAAACTACACTTGCTTTGACTCCAACTTAGATTATCCTAGATACACATCATCCTAGCACACACAATTCATGTGAGAATCTAATTTTAGGTACTTACAGACTAGTTCAGGGGAGCCTGGAGTGGGGGAGGATGGGGGAGACCCTACATGGGGGGATGGTGTCCCTTCATGGGGGGATGGCGTTGTATCTCCTAGAAACACAAAGACACAAATACAATCCTTGAACAAAAGCTATTTGATAAAGGCACACAGAAAGTAGTCTGGAAACATTGAAGGTAGTAGTTACAGTGGACTGGGTAAGCAGTGGCCCCTCTTCCCCAGTCCTCCACAACAAACATCCTCAATGTCAGCTGCTACAAAACCCCAATGTCAAAATATATATATTACAGCCCTTATATTTACCAGGACACATTGAACACACAAACACATGTAGAATACTTACTTCCCCTTTGAGGAGAGCCCAGGTCCTCATCCGAGTCGGACCAATTGGCCTCTTCTTGGCCAACAGTTTGTTCCTGGCCCGGATCCAGGCGACTCGGCCCTGCCTGAGGCTCCTCTCTTGCTGAAGTTACATCAACCACAAAAGAAAACAAAACAAACAATCATTCCTCCAAGTTCGACCTAATACACAACACACCAGCACATCCACATTACTTACAGGGGGCCTGAGAAGGCTGAGCCGCAACATCCTGATCACTGGTTTCTAAAATAAAAGAAAAACATTATATATTATTTATGGACACAAATAGGCAGTAACCTCTCATCATGCTAGCACCATACTCAATGCCCCTACAATTCAGAACATAGAAGTGCACTTACACCAATGAGATGCATTGACCATGTTTTAAAACAGGAGGGCACCATGCAAATTAAGCGGGCGCCTAAGGCCTCGCACCTACAGGGGCCTTGCGGCCAGTGGCGGAGCACCAACATTTCGAAGGGCGCAGTCAGGGAAATCTCCCAAGTAAAAGATTGCTTTCAATCCTCGGATCAAAAAGTTGCAGCAGTGTGCTGCAGTCCCTTCACTGCGTCTGCCAGGTGTCTGTTGTCCGCTGACACTTACTCCTCCTTCTCTGCCTGGGGATTGGCCGTCTGATCATGTTATCCTAAGATGTGGAGGAATCGGTAGGTGTGTACCTGCACCAGTAGGAAGTGACTGGCCGGTCAACTCACTCTGCTATCATCAGTTGTTGCTCTGGGAGGAGAGCTCCGCCCTGGACCCGGAACATACAGGTAACCAGGCCCAGACTTGATATTTTGCAGGCTGGTCATAGATTTGTTGTGTCCACTATGCAAAGTGGTTGAGTAGCCCCAGGGAAGTTGGAAGAGTCTGAAAATGGTTGGTGGAGGAGGAGGAGAAGAAGGCCCTGGGTGGCTGGGGGACAAGGAGAGGGCCCCTGGGGGTTTTCTAGAGGAGGAAAGATCCACAATGACGCCAGAGTCAATTGCCAAGGAAGAGAGTGGAGCTGAGCAAGTCCTGCCTATCTGACATGAAAGCCAAACATGGTGTAGATGGAGCCCTTTGCCCTACACAATGACAGCACCAGAGGTGGAAGGTGAGTGGTAGCGGGTCTTTGACATTATAGAGCATATGGACTCTGTCCATTATTGGTAGTTTTGTTTGGAGTTGTCCTTTAGATGTTTAACTGTGTTGTTTTTGACCCGAGCTGTGAGGGACTGAGGTATGACAGCCCACTATGCTGAGACTTATAGTGCCCTAGAATGTTGAGGACTGAGGAATCCTTAGTCCCTAACAGAGGGCACTACAAGTCTTAGCATAGCAGGCAGTATTTCCTCATTCCCCTACAGAGAGGATTACAAGTCCAAGCAGGTAGCCTTCTGCAGTGGGACTTGTTGTGCCCTTGACTGTGGTGGACTGAGGAAGGGAAGTGTAAGAGGGTCTCTGTAAGCTCAGATGTATGGGGGAGCTTTGGGGAACACAGAGTTCCCTTTTACACCAGAGTCCCCAGCTTCCCCCCTCAAATAATGGTTCCCAAACTCTCCTTATATCAGAGTCTTCACACTTCCCTCTTACAGTGTAGTAAGTCTGGAGACTCCGATGTAAAGGGGGCTCTGTAAAATGTGATTAGAGATTAGAAATTTCTAACATTTTTATTTTCTACTTACGATCCACAATTTTCAGCTGCTCAAATGGCTCGCTGCCTCTGACTGCATATTGGAGTGTGGCCGTCCTCCTCCTCCCCTTCTTCACCAAAAGCACAAGAGGGTGCCGTCCGTCCGCTTTGGCTAGAAGCAGAAGAAAAAAAAAAAACATAAAAAATACGAATGTACATAGTAGTATTAAAGGTTGTGAAGAGACACTTGATGGAGGTAGGAAAGGTAGGAGCGAGAGGGAGGGGGGGGGGGGTGTTGGTATTAGTGTTGTTGCATAGCTAAACACATGTCCACCTACCCAAAAAATTGTAACCTATCTGGTCACATGTAATGTATATTTTTACTTACCGGAGATTTGCTCCACAGCCTTTAGCAGGAGCTTGGGTGAGCGCCTTTTGGCATCACTCCAGGCCCGCTGCAGATCCACTATCTCAGGCAGAAACTGAAATCTCCGCTGCAGCCTCATCCGGAGACGACACATCATCTTGTGCTTTTGGTGAAGATGCGTATAAACTTTATCATACCCCCAGAGGAGGAGGAGCTGTGGAAAGAGCAGTGTATGTTTGAGTCCAAGTATGTCCAAAATAGTACAGTCTTCAAATAACATGCTAGGTCGTCTTTGAGATATTGTAGAACAAAGAATTCCATTTCTGGTGATACATATACATCGATGTCCAAATCTACCTCCATGACATAGGTTGCCCCACACTGGTGATTTCCTCTACATGATATAGCCATTTTCTCAATTGGCCTTTCATGACACACCCAGGGCCGCCATCAGGGGGGGACAGGCAGTCACTGTATTTACAACCTTATTGCTGTCCATTTAGCAGGGTGCAAGTAACTTTACACACATGTAGCATAGGTATCAACTTTTGTCACCATGTTAAAAGGACAGCAGTATGGGTAGCATTACAGTGACTGTTATTAGTCCAGGCTCACTAAACTAGCCAATGC